>NW_016157123.1:625628-715862 GCF_001687245.7 Rhagoletis zephyria | reverse complement strand
AAAATTTGTAAAAAATAGAAAATTCTTAGAATTCTAAAAGATATTAACATTTTTGAAAAATTACAAAATTGTTCCACTTTTCTGGACTTTTCAAAATTTTGTATTGATATAACAAAGTTTGAGAATTTTAAATTTTTGGAAAATTTTGAAAACGTCAACGTCCAAAAATTTTTCTANAAATTTCTCAAATTCACAAAGTGTTGAAAGTTTAGAAAATTTTGGAATTCTACTCAAGTTATTAAAAAGGAGAAACTTCAAGAAATTAAAAACTAAAGCACTCGGCACATTACGCGCCTAATCAAAGTAGAGTAATAGGTTCATCATACCGAAACGAATGCATGACGACTCGACTTCTGTACACTTGCACGCCCTGCATAAGTCCCCAGCTAATAAACACTTTCTACACATAACAAATTTTTTGCCGTTCTTTCGCAACACGCACTTCCGCAAATATTTCTGCTCCGAAATATTGCATAAACGCTTGTGGTTTAATGAAATTTGCACGAATTTCAGCACGAAATCGTTCATTTCCAATTATTTTCTATTGAATTGACAAATAAATTTTATTTCAAACCCAAAAAATAAACAAATGACGATTTCAAAACTGCAAGCGCCTTACAATGTTGGGCGCTTCGATTCATGAAGCTTTTATGATTAGGCGCAAACATGGTTTTGAATCGTAATCTACAGAGCTTCATTGAAATACATTGGTTCGGCATTAAAGCTTTATACTTTAGTATGCCGAAACGACTGTGATTAGGAGCTTAATGTGCGGAGTGCCTAACAAAACTCTAAAAATTTTAAACTGCGGTGATTTTTAAATTTATGTACACGATATATGTTGAAAAATTAAAACTTGAGGTCACAAGCATAGACCGTCAGCATCACTGGTCTGAGGTCGATATCAATCGATATAGCTATTGTTCTTAACTAGGAATTAACAGAAGAAGACTCAGGTAACTCGTTGATCGTTATCTGCAGATTTTCCTATCGGATATCGGGAAAGCGTCAAAAGGTTCATTACAGTTCGTTAAAGATACAGTAATGCACTCAAACGATGTCTGAGTTTCATAATCAGCGACTCTAAAATCATTTATATCTGTAGCAAACAATTTTCTCTCTGAACAATTTTTCTTGCTACAAAATACTATTTTTCCTTTAATGAAAAAGCAATTCAGCTAAAGTGGATATATTAAATTTATCAAAACGCTTATTGCACTTAGTGCGCAAAAGCATCGAATCTCGTTGTAATGCAGAAAACAATCATTTTAATCATCTCGATTTAATTTCAAGTCAATATATCCGGTAATTAGTTATTTCAACATTTGTCATATCTACAAAATGCTAATGAAATTTCCAAAACAGTAAACACATATATTAGTTTGGAATTACTCGCACCATGTTAAATGGATGTACATTTACTCAGCTATGTATTAGTTATAAAATTAATTATCTTTCAAGTTATTCGAAATCACATTTTCAATACGCATTTAAGTTATTTATATCACTTGCATAGTTACATTGACAATATATTTTTGGAAATTATTGATTATCTTATAATTGGAACTCTATTACCTGCACGTTCGGCACCTTTGATGTCGATGGAGTTGGACCCGTCATCCGACATTTCGAACAACTCTTACTGAGTATATTGTCGGTAGATGGCGCCGACAGCTAGCAGGGAGGTTGACAAAGCTTAATACGGTTTTGTACGAGGCAATTTTACAGCCGATGTTAGGAATGATTACTTGAGTTAAAAGTTGGCTGCCGACCAACTTAATTGCAAGCGATTAGTTGAAAGTCCAATTGTTGCTTTCAACTACAAGTTACCTGTAAAATCGGTTCATGTAAATACCCTATATCTCTCAATAAGTTTAGTTATCGGATCAACCTTCTCTTGCGTAGTTGCACCATTGTTGAGTACCGTCTCCGGCATATTGCAGAAGAAAGAAGACTTCAGGTCACTGCGGATGTACTTTCGGACCCCTCCCGCTTCCTTGCAGGATGTAGGGGGACGGGAATTGTTTTGCAATGCAAACGTAAACCTCTGCCAAAAACTTGCATGTCTAGGCGCATTTGCCTCACTGATTAAATTACATCGTACTTTGAATGATAACAGCATACGCTGTGCTGTTGGTGCTGCAAATTTTGTAGCCAAGACGAAAACAATAAATTTGATATGGAAATATTTAAGGGTACCCGCATACATATGTGGTCAAAGTTACATATAAGAAGCAGCTGACGTTTCTTAGAGACGTTGCAGCGTGATAAAAATTTGGAAATTATATTTTAAAATTCTTTGCAGATCCTAATTTTCTTCCGATTTGATTAAGTTTCAGGCTTTATGTTTTAATTTTTTTATTTGTTTGTAATAATTCTTTTAGTGCAAAGTTTTGAGAATGGACCTAGCAGTTTTGGAGAAAATCGATTCAACTCTTCCTGTAAATAAATCTACATAATAAAAACTAATTGCAACCCATAATAGGGTCCCCCCAATACGAACAAAATGCAAAAGTAGAAGTGTAGATTTATAAAAAAAAAAAACACCAAAATTTTAAATAATTTTTTATCAAAATTTCTAGATTTCTTAGCAACTTGAAACTTGCGCTTTATTATACTAAAATTAAAGGCGCTATAAAATTGCATGCATGCAATTTTTCTAAAATAAAAAACTTTAATTCTAGTGGACATGGTTTGCAATTTTTTATTTTGAGCGAACCCAATAATTGTTTTTAACCAGTTTTAATTAGCTACTATTTATTTACAGGAACACTAGGATAGATTTTCTTCAAAATTGCTACTTTCTCTACACTTTGTACTGAAAATTTAGTATAAGCAAAAAAAATCTAAAATTAGTCTCAACACATCTCTTCTAAATCAAACATTTCATTTAATTTAATCAAACACGATGAATATTAATACCTGCACAGAATTGTGAAACGTAATTTCCAAGTTTTCTCCACTGTGCGTTGGTGTTACCGAAAACAGCTCAGCTGGCGGTAGATGCTATAATGGTTGGTCGGCTAGACTGGCAAATAAATTAAATTAGTGGTAAGTAAAAGCAAAATTCATTAGCAAGCTTGCACACATCCGTACTCTTTCACTGAGTAGATCCACTCACCCACTTTTATTTTCCCTCCCACTGTTTGCTAACAGTCTCTTCTCCGTTTAGTAAGAGTTGCACAAATTGCACAAAATCAAATTATGCAAAGTCAGCTGCCAAATTTCCACTTAAATACAATTTGTTTGTTGTTGTTGCTGCTAGTTTAGCTGTTGAAAACTTTTGTGGCCAACCTGACGTTACAATTGTAGTAGCTATGTATTGTTAGTGCAAACAATTGTTGCTGCCATGGCAAAGTTCATAAATCATAAATTGCTCGAATACATTTCATCTCAACAATCTAAAAATCAACTTACAACTAGATAATCGTTAAGTATTTACATACAGACTTGCTATGTAGGCGCATAAATATTTATGTATGTTTTATTCGATTTCAGCAAGCACTTATGTATAGCAATTTGTTGTTATAAATTATAAATACGCAAATAGCTTTGGTTACTAATATTGTTGCAACTTTGGTATATGCCATCTAAAACCGGTATTTAACATTTAAGTGTACATTAGGGTGACTCGCATTAAAAAGAAGCTACAAAACATAGAATTTCGTCTGGTTTATGACGAACACCAATGAAATTGCTACATTTAGGGACATTTATGTGCTGGAGCGCTTTGAAGAATCTTCTAAAACTATCATTTTATGGTCGAAAATCTTTGAAACTTAGAGAAGTTATATATGTACACATACTATATTTGGTAGTTGTTCTAAAGCATACCAAACATTATGCTCATTTGCTACATAATAATTATTTTGACTCACTCACTCCGAATTTAAGTCATTGAAAAAAATCCCGTATTTTTTCTATATGGCGCGTGGGATACCCTAATACATACATACATAGATACGTGTGTTTATAAATAGATATATGTATTTAGAAATTTTCCAGTTCAACAATCACACCACAACACATTTTGCACAGTTCATATCAATTAAACTAAAGTGTAGGCTGCGGTTTGTGGTGAACGACGGAGCGGAGGAATACATTTCGTAATGTTTACAAAATGCTGATTCAAAATTTGTAAATCCTTTTGAAGCAATGATCAAAAAGCCAGTTAATAGCAGTCATCGGAATAAGTATGTTAGCGGAATAGGATTAAGGTTCCATATGCATTCAGAGGAAAACGAAATATGGAATTTTAAATAAAGTAGCCTATTGTAATATAATTGAAGAGCGAGCTCTCACTCTGTTCCTTCCTTATGCAGAATGCTGATGATTAACAGTGACCGTGCCCTTTTGGCATAGTGTGTAATATGTTGTCTCGGGATCCCACATACTGTTTTTCTTCCCAGTAAATCAATCTAAGACGATACTGGTATGAATATAGTAGGCGCAGTTCGATTCTTTTCCTGCCTAGTTAGTCTGCAGGGTAGTAGGTCCCTTCAAGGTTTGGCTACGCACAATATTGTTGCATACAATTTATTTCCGCGTTCAGCCTAGCCTCAACTGATTTCTCCTATAGTATACTAGCTTAGTCTGAGCAAAACAAGTTTGTTCGAAAATCGGGTTTGGCCAGTAAAATATATGCACAAGATTTCTCCAAGATATTTTGGCTTAGAATATGCGTGGAACGCGCTCTGATTTAAAATAAGATACTTAATATCTCTTAGCAAACCATCCTACTTCAGCCTTTGAACGTCATTCAATAGTCATTTAAATCGAAAAAGAGAGACAGAAAAAGGAGTTTATTTGTCTAGTGTGATCATGCAAGAATTACAAGATGAGGATATTCATTCATAACTGTGTGTGTTTCTGTGGGTACATAAACGCGTTTATGTATTTGAGTCGGATGCGTGAGCATAATATCCTACAACAACAGCAAAAACCAGGTAAAAAATGGAGAAAATCAGCTACTGCAGCAGCAGCACTGATGAGAGGGCTGGTAAAAGTTAAATTGCCAAAGCTTTTAAGCGCCATCCGCGCCAATCTAATATGAACATACGAATGTATGCAAGCGTGGAAGTACATAAGTATGTACATATATATGTATGTGTGTTTTTGACGGCATCATCCGTGCATGCCAGCTATCGTACGGATGTTTTGTGCTTAGTATGGCATTAGTCAAAACCCACCACAGCAGCCGGCCTGAAGTTTGAGCCAAAGGCGCAGCATTGCAACAAGTACAGAACAAGAACGGCAGATAGGCTACAGAAAAAGCGGCAGATAGGGTGCCCCCCTCTCACCTCCCCCTCTTCATACACGGCTCGGAATGGAAGTGAGCTCGCGCGTTTAACTGCAACTGCAACAAATGCAATTTATTTCAACCAACATGTCGCTCAACAGCATTTTATAATGTGCAGCCAAAGCGCATCTCTCTGGTGTAGCTGTCACGCCAAGTGCAGCAACAATATTAACAGCGTTTAGCATTTCGTTGGCAGAAACTTTTTGGTGTGGCAATGGGTTTTTGAGTTTTTTGAGCGATTAATAATTGCGTGAATGCAGCGTAAAGTAGCTCACTCGGAAATATGGCGGTAGCTGCGATAATGTGAGAGGAAAAAAATGATGTGCACAAATAAACCGCATGTCGTTAGTAAAGTTGTTGCTGTCATAAGTGTTATAATATTTTCGAGTCATACATATTTTGAACCGATTTCATAAAAAGGAGGAAGGTTATAAGTTCACCGGAATATTTTTTTTTTTATGTTACCGCATAACTTTGGACTACGTTAACCGATTTCTATAATTATTTTTTTAAAGGAAAGGTGTTACCTCACAGATGCATATTAATTTGGTTTATATCCGATAATCGGATCGTGAAGATGAAGATCCTAAATTTTTATTTATTTTGTTTTTTCATGAAATGAATTGTTTTTTTCACCAGTTTTTTCAACATAAAATAAGTGATTTGAAGTTTGGAAATTAAATCGCAAGTGGTTGTTATAGCATAGACAGATGCCAGATCAAAATTGCACCCTGACATACGGCTGTAATGCGGATCAATAAGGTGCGAGTCATAGGTTTGAGCCCCACAGGCAGTCGAATTTTCATTCCAGTATTTTCTTTATTTTTTATGTTATTGTGGACTTTTTTTAATAAAATTAAACTCTAATCAAAAGCATATAAAGTAGAGTAAAACCAAATACATATACTTGTGTATAAATTAAATAAAATCAAGAAAAAAAATTTAAAAAAATTGGCGATCTCTGGAATGGGGGATCGAACCTGGGTCCTACGGCATTACAGTATGTAACTCTCACCACTCGGCTACTGTCGCTGTTTGGTCGCTTAATTGCGCAGCATTTTGGCCAGTAAAATAAAAGAAATATATTATTCAAACGCGTTCCTATTTTATTGATGTGATTCAAACTTAGATAAATAGTAGAACTACCTAGAAGCCGAATGGGGTCCTTTGATGCTATTGAAACATGTAAATATATTAAGTTTTTTTTTTACTAAAATAAGAAAGTAAAAATGAAACTTAAAATTGTATGTTATTTTAAATGAATAAATAATGTTTAATTTGAAATTATAAGTTTTTGTTACTAATATTTATTTCAAAGGAGTTGGGTCAAATAACCCCTGCCCGTCTTTCAAAGTATCTTAATTTTTCACAGCCGGTTACGTATGCGCACTGTCGCACCGATGCAATTCCGAAGTACTGCAGCAATAACAAGGCTGTTAAAAAATTAATCGAATTTTTAAGCTGAATGGCTATTCCCTAAAAAAATCACTGTAATCTCTCAATTCTGTTTCATACGAAGCGACAAATTCAATAATAATTTGAGTACGCCAAAAAAATATTGAAGACAGGAAATACGGGGATCTATCAGACAACAAAGGGGCTATCAAATTTTACAAACATGTTTTAGAACGGCGCCACCTACTGACTACTATTTGGAGTTAAGTAAATGAGAACGCACCATAAACGAATACAAACATATGAACATATTTGTGTATACAAAAGCGAATCTTTGTGTATACATATTTGTGGTACAGAGGCTTAGTTTTTCCACTTTGTCTAATGAAAGCTGGGGCAAGTAACAAAAGCAAAATAGTTATTGAGAAACTCCATAAAATATATGGCATATGTATGTATGTACGCATAATTACGTACAGTGACTGCATTCCAAATACGACCAGTGCCATAGACAAAAGGAACTACAAAAAAATTTTAGTTTCTTTTATTTTGTAAACTGTAGATGAAAAACATTACATTACAGCAACATTACTTCAGCTACATTAATTTCAATTATTCACATAAAAAATGTGAATTTAGCTTTGTATAAAAACAAAGTAATGATGTTTTCATTTCAACAAAAAAAATTTCGTCTTGGATCGCCTTTTTCTTTTTTCTCGTTCGATTTAAAAATTTTGATATAAAGTCCACGTAAAGGCTATTTCCAATGACAAGCTTCAACGTGCCTTGGTGATGACCACCGTAAAAGTTTTAAAAACTATGATTTCAGAGACACCTTTGAGAGGTTTTGTACAAATTTAGATTCAGAGTAGATTACAGCTGGGCGACCCCCTTAATCTGAGAAAATAATGAACACTGTAAAACTAAATCGCTCTGGTGCAATCTTTTAAAAACTCGTACAATTAATGGCTTATGTCGATGATTTTTATATTAAATGCATCAACAAACACAAAAATTGCCTTTTCTAAGCTGGATATAATACCAAATGGAATGGGTTTGGAGGTGAACTACGATAAGATAAAGTGGTAGCTGAGGATGGGATGGAAAGACCGGCCCTAAATCATAGACGCATCATCGCCAAAGAATAGTAAAGTTATGTTAAGAATTTTGCAGTAAATACAACCTTGGTGATCATGTAATTTAAAATTTGTTTCAGTAGTATTAAAGTTTGTTTGATATGGTGTCCGGATTTTACTTAGAGGCACTGCAAATAACTGATGTCAAGTTGTAAAACTACGTAAACATGTACGCTCAATCAATCCAGGCTCCCATCACAAAAGTGCTTATGTACAGTAACCCTTTATTAAAGCTGGCATGCAATTGCAGTATCTCGGCTAACCCTATACTTAAAGTAACAAAAGCAGCGAAACAGTAAAAAGAAAGAAAATAAGTCCTTGTCGTCGCCCATACTACTCGCTCACTTCACACACACACGCGCGCATGAATTTCATACAACCAAATTAAGTTGTTATACTGTGGCAAAATATGCAAATTGTTGTTGCTTTATGTTAGACACAAACTTTTATGACCAAGCGACATGTAAGCTGGCGAGAAAGCATCAGCAGCCAACCACCTCGCCATCACCATAGCTACGGTGACCATATTAACCAACGTAAAATAAAGGACATTTTTTGTTTTTTTCTTCAAAATGATTTGAGAATACGTACATACAACTTGTATGATAAAAGCACCCTACCCATGTCGTAATTTAAATGAAATATTTACCAGTTAATTATATTATTTAATTGTACAGGTTGGAAAAATTAAGCCAAATCCTTTTCAAGGACTTCACCATCCTTTGCTACCAAAATGTGTTAACCATAATTCATACTGCACGTCGCAGCCAGCACACAGTGGTTCAAAATTGGAATGTAATGTTCATAATGCACCGGAGCCTTCATTTTTCAACTAAATTTTACTAAAAACCGAAGAAATATATGTTTCGGTGAACATTTTTCTATAACATTTCAAATTTTTTTTTGTGTAATTTTTTTCGTTTTGGGAAAACCATGCAATTGTTTTCAATTATTTTTTGCTATGTAACATTTATTAACTGGAACAGGAGAATACATTTTCTTCAAAATTGCTACTTTTTCTGCATTTTTCATTGAATCAGGCTCAACTGGTCTCTTGCAAATATCGTAAGCTTTCATAAAAAAAATAAAAATTAATAAAATTAAGTGCAAAATGAAGGCTCCAGCGAATTACGAACAGTAAATGCCTGTTTTGAAGCACTGTGCAGCAGGCGTCATTTGTTTTGAAAAAAATTATAAAGGACAGCGGGTTAAAATAACGGACTATCCTTTAAAATAAAGGACGGATGGTCACCGTAACCATAGCCAACTACAACACCACTATGACCCAGCAATAAGTGGTATGGAGTTACGACAGCGGAGTTATTGGATGATTGGTCATACAAAATGTGGATACGGTATGGGGCAGAACTTTCGCATACTCAGTAAATGCATTTGGCTAGCGTGCGACATCATTTGAAAAGCAGCAACTTTAAAGCTCAAACAGTCAACGACTTAACGTAGACGTAGGTTGACGCAGACACGATCTACCTTATGGAATTCGCGTGTTAACGAAAACTCACCACCGCATGGTGGTGACGTTGCCGTTGCTTCTCTCTCTCTCTATCAACAGTAAATTTGATATGCTGCTACGTACGTCAACCTACGTTTACGCTACGTCGTTGACTAACTGCGCTTTTACTCGCACAGCGACACGCCACTTTTCACCACACAAACTCTCCCACCGCGCTACGTATTACCCTTTTTTCTCGCTTTCACGAGCCATTTTCTGACTCCTGCCAGATTTTTTGCCTTTATTTTGTTTTCTGTTGCTGCCTATGTCGTTGTTATTTTCGCCGTCGCCTTATATGGCGCCAATCATGTGTGTTTGTAGCACTTGGCTATTGCTTTTGTTGCCCTCCTCAGCCGCACAAAAATAGAGAACTCAACTTTTCAGTAGCGCCCGCTGCTTCAGCAGGGCAGCGTTTTATAATTCATTTAGCTGCGCTGTCTATTAAGATTGAAAGTGAGAGAGCTTTGGTGGTGGGCGGCTTAACTGGCAGAATGGGATTCTCTCATCCCACTTATAAAGCGAAAAAGTGGTAAATTAGGTGCACTGTACATTTTGCGCGGTGTGTGGGCATAATTGTTGTACAGTGCACTCACGACAACTCAAACTAAAGAAAACCAGACTTGTTCGGGTTAACGAATTGTTCGATGTTTTCGCATAGGATATAAAATAAACATTTTGTTCGATTTTTAAAGTAATCAATGGAGTAGAAAAATTTTTCAAGTTTCCGAACGTTCGAGTTACCGCGAGTGTATTGTACTTTTTTATGTTGTTGGCGCTGCTTTTGAAGGCCCTTGCAGTAGGCGGTTACCACTATTGGTACATATTTGTTGCCGCATATCCTCAGTTAATGAAGACATTTCGTGCGCTTTACCGCCTCCGCCTCCTACCTGGACTTAGGCACATGCAGTAAACAATTTTTTTGTTCCTCGTAAGCGCTCGATTGACTCACGCTTGGCAGCAAAGCAAATGTACTATTATTGTTAGGTATTGTTTTTATTATTCTTATGTTGTTGCACGTTAATCATGTTCACGCGAAACGCGCATGCAAGGGCTACGTTGCAGTATCATTGCTGCGACGCGCGGTAGGGTACACAAAGGAGTGGCCGTAGCGTTTTATATAAAATTTCAAAGTCATGAATTCAAAATTTTTCACACAAAAAAATATGAGGTTGGGAATGGAAATCAGCATGAAATGTGAACATTCCCGCATGCTCCCAAATTTTTCTTTTTCAAAAAGTAAATACAATTACTTTTCCAATGAACTATAGAACCTTAGACGGGAGGGAAATATTTAGAAAAAGATATACAAAAAATGTTGTTCTTTCGTTTCTTTACTTTATTCAATGGGTCGGTATCTAAATATCGTTAAATGTGTTTTTTCTGTAACATTAAATCCGACGCTCTTATTGTGACCACCCAATATATATAGGAACCTGCTACCAAATTTAGTTTCGAACAAATAAGCCGTAGCCGCGTCCTTTCTAAGCCAGGGTTTGACGTTGTCGTGACAAAGGCAGCAATTTACACCTGTATCCTTTCTCTTCCCTTCTGGAAGCATATTACCGCCGCAATGCAAGACGAATACTTCAGCGATCTATGTTAAAATTATTCAGTTACATACAACTTTTAATAGAAATACTTATCCCAATGCCTATCAGACAATACATAATTAATAACCTAGTATTCATCTCTGATCTGATGAGCGCGCTTCGACGTTATTCCTTTCGCTACATTTCTTCGAGTTAAATTTTTTTTCAATTTCTTCCAGTTTACCTAGGGGGCCATAAGTGTGGCAGATATGAAATGCATTCCCTTGCAATCACTGATGCGACATTTATCCATGCTCGCTAAAAAGAGATCATTAGCAAAATAAATTCTTCCCCATTGGCAGTAGTTTGTGGTGCCGAAATGCAAAAATTCTAAAAATTATGGGCGATTTCGTGATATGATCAACACGGAACCACTCGGAGTCAGCGGATATATTCTAAAAAAAATTCGTCATTTCGTGTGAAAAATAGTTGTTTTCAAAATTCAGTCCACTATGGCCACACTAGTGTACATATGTACATATGTATGTATGTATGAATGCGCAGCACGTGCGAAAATACTACAACACAAAATGCTATAAATTAAGTTGTTGAAATTTCTCCTGTCCTCTCTCTCTCACATCCCAAAAGGTCATATAGAAAATGGTGCCACATGCAACATACACCCAATTACCTACACTGCATAGTTAGTTTGAGTATTTGAAATAGTTAGGCACGCGCTAGGCTTCCTAGGATTCCGTAGCGTGCGCGGCACTTGCACATGCATACACATATGTACATAAATACGTAGGTAAATCAAGCTAGCTAGCGTTTTGTTCACGTCCTTTCCTGATGCGTGTATGTGGCAATTTCCTGTGCTGCTTTTTCTATGGACACACATAATCAAATTAAGCAATTATTACTGCTCCGTTTGCACTGCGACTTTGATTACTACCTGCACAACAGCGAGCGTCGGCAGCAACAAAAATAGCAACTGCAACAACAACAACATATGAAAATCACGTGAACTAGCGCGCCATTGGTTCTCATCACGAAATGCTCAAACAAACAACTCAGGCAATCAAGCAACAGTAGCCGATCAAAATGTTAGGTGATGAGGCGCCCAATAAACCAAATAGCCAACGGGGTTCAGACGTGCTGACGTGGAGTTCATTGTTGCTTTTGATGGCGGTACATGGTCTACCTTACGAAATTAAAGCACTCGGCGCTGGAAGTAGCAATATGTAACTGACTGAACTGATGGCGTCCACGAAAGTGATGGTCGGTTACCATGTCCGCGCTAGTTGAAATTACAGAGGCGTGATCTGCGCTACAACATGTACTGCATATATTTAAGCAAAAGCAGCGCTGTAAATGCACTGAAAATAAATACTTGTATGTATGTATGTTACCATAAATTCATGTCACATGAGGTGACTAAAACGCTATTAGCATGCGATATGGTTAGACTACTTACACACATAGGCCATTTAGATCCTTTAGATTGCCGTTAGATGGAACCATCGTTATTTACTTAATGAAGAATTGACGTTTTCGTATGTCGATATCAGGACTCTATATTAAGAACTATAAAATGTGCTTTTACTACCCCGCGACAGTGTCAGAGGATATGCCTAACACCCCTCATTTCTTCCTAATTCCTGCACCTACCACAGAAATCATTTTCGTGGTCGCATATTCGCTAACCGTGTATTCCCACTAAGCAGTGTCCAGTAATCAAACCCACCACTGGCAGTATCACACATTTGCTTCTACATCTCGCATTTATCTGAGGAAAGAAATGGACGTAGAAAAGGCATCGAAGGAGTCTTTACGGAAAAGGTGATCATACGGCATGACCACCTTGCAACTTACAGCACTAACAGGCTAACCTAATATTCACGCACGCCGCCAACTTACTATCAAATATTTCTCATGCACATACAGTTGTATGGGACCAACCGAAATTGAACGGCTGCGTATGAAGCTAACTCAATTTCCAGTTTTTGCTCTGCGTGACATTTTGATTTGACGTTTCGCTCAATGAAATCAAATGCAAACGCACGCAAGCCAATTTCGGGTGACGCAAAAAAAAATTCGACGGCGTGCGTACCAAAACGCAAGCCGCGAATATTAGGTTAGCCTGTGAACCACCAATTCTCTTCTCTCACTTTCAAGATTAGATTGTCTCTCTAGAATTGAAAAAAAAACTTGGAGGGAAAGATGTAAGGCACGTGATGACGTTAGCTCTAAGGGCACGCGCTATTGTTTTGACCGCGAAAAAAGGCGCGTATAAAAAAATTTTGCAAAAAAAGATGCTTATGAAAAACTTCGCCGAAGTATGCTAAGAGTGTTTGAAGCTGAAGTTTTTTTGTGCGTCTTTTTTCGCCGTCAACTTTTCAGCTCGCGCCTTTATTCGTGTCTAGTGACGAAATTCATAAACTCGCTGTATAGTTATAGCTAGTCTAATAATGTTAAATTTTTGCGATTTCAAAAAAACTTTTAAAACCGTGGTAGCGACCCCTAAAATTTTTTTATTTTATTTTAATTCCGTGTATGTCTTTTATTTTGTACGCTGAAGCAAATAAAGGTGTGCTCCATGATGTTTATATTTTTAAGAATCACCCTATTGTTCATATGCGTATATACAGGCAGGTTCTATAATTAATTTCCGAGTGAATTTCGACCAAAGCCACTTTGAACTCGATTGGAAAGGGGATTGAAATTCACTCGAAAGTGAATTGCTTAACCTGCCTGACTGTAAACACTTAGTACTATAATTTACGTAGAATCTTACTGATGAGTCAAGTTAAGCGAATCTAAGATATCTACATGCGAGGTACATTCACAAAGGTAAGATGAACGAGCGTCTTTCCAATTAATTTCCAATTGAATTAGGATGTGTTGATATTTGCAGTAAAAAAATATTACAAATTAGTTAAAATAGTGAGAAAATACCTTTCCAATGACATATCACAAGTCTGATTCGGTAAAGTTTTGGCCCAGTTATTCAAGTTTTTCTTAAACGAATTATTCACTAAAAGCAAATACATTTTTCCTTTTCGACTTACTCTTCATACATATACAATTGTTCTCGTATATAAAAATACATAAGATATACATAGATTTTTTAACACCATTGTAACTACGAGTCCTGCATAGATACCAGTTAAGTGACGCTTGAAATGGGAAATTCAATGCCAACGTCATGCGTGAGCTTCAGTGTATTGCTCAAACCTGTCTGTCCATCACAAAGTAATTCAGACAAAAATTTCAATTGTGCCAGGTTGGGCTGGAATGCGTAGAATTTCGAGCCACATAAAATTGAAGTGGATTACGGCAAACTAACTCAACTGTCCATCTAGTGTGCATCCCAAAATGGGGGAAAAAAAAAAACAAAACCAACTCGATTAATAAAAACACGAACAAAGATAGCAAAATCAGCAATGAAAACCACAAACAAATGTTTGGTCTTGTATACAAGGAAATCAGCGGTGGTTTTTTATTTCCGTTTTAATTTTTGCGTATGGATTGCGGATGGTGGGTTGCTTGTGGCGGCGTGCAAGTGGGCGTGCGTATGACGAAACGCATTAACCCGACCAGCTTAACACAAATTGGGTGCGTCCGTTGGGGTAAGCTGCTAGACTGTACGGATGGCTTTTGTCGGAACTAAATGCTTTGGTGATTAAATTTCCATAATGTGCATTGGCCACGCAGCTTAACAGTTGGACAGACGTCAATGTAAAGCAACATGCTTGTGGTTTGTAGAGGAATTTATGGCTGTCAAATAACCCTGTAGGGAAACCCCGAACTGGTGAACCAAATTTATATTTCCGTACTAGATCTTTATCGCAAAAAAGGAACCATTCCGATAGGTACTAGATCGCCACCAGTTAAAAAGCAGCTTTATTTTTCTATATCTAAAATGACGAATTTAGAACTGTTTACTTTAAATTGATTTTTTCAGTCTGCACTTCGCAGATCCTTTTTCATAGTTTGGTAATACAAAACTAAAACATTTTAACATTTTGGGGCCTTCTGGAATCTAACCAATAACAGCAAGCACCTCTGCAACTTCAACTACAGCCAAAGGCATGTAAACGTGTTTTTTTAAATGCCCAATTTAATTTACTTCCATTCAAACAAATTTGGTTTCAGATTGAAAACACATTTTTTTGCAAATAATTAAAAATCGCAACCATAGTAAAACCAAGAAGACTGTTTGAAAACATCTTACTACTTTTTTCGTCTGTCGATTTTATAACTGGTTTGGCACTATAGAAAACGGGTTTCAAAGTGAACTAGATCCTATCTGTCGAATTTAGGAATGGTTCTGACCTTTGGAAATGTAATGCAGCGGGTGAGAATTTCCAATGCTTACGACATGGCCGTATTAAATTCGCCAGTTGTTTGCATGCAAAAGAGATTTATCGCGAACTAGTAGTGGGTCTAAATGCACCAGAAGCGCGCCAGTTCAGAACTAGAGATTTTCCCCACAGGGACGTATGTGAATTTGTGTGTGTGTGAAAGGTGGTTTGGTGTTCGATGTTGTAGGGACACAAGGGCAACGCCAACCATATACCCACTGACCTAATGAGCCATTAAGAAAACACATTTGGGTTAAAAGGCAGTAACGCGAAAAGAACGAAAGCTCATATCTTCGGACCTCCAAAGCACCATTCAATACTTGATTTGGGTCTGAGTCGAATGCAGTACAAAAAATTATTATTTATTGATGATACTTAATGATTGTAATAATCGAAACGATGCTTAGGACACCGATAACATTTATTAGTAACGACAGTGCGTTTGACACACTTTTTGCAATCGACACTGTAATATGTATGTAGGGTACGAGTCGATTGAGTGACTAATGCATTTGACAATCGTTATTGCTGAAGATCTTGCATGTGTCTGCAGGTGAACCTTGTACATATGCCGGTGCGCTCGTAACCTTTTTGTTTATTTATTTGACGTTTAGGTATCTCTAGGGTCGGTTTTCAATAAATTTCTGCTCCAATACCATCTACGTCAGTTCTAAAGTGCTTTGTATTGTACATATGTAAAACCTTTCAAAGTGATGGCATATATGTACGTGTGCATTTGTGATCTGTGCATGCATATAGCAAATACATCAACTGGCTGGGCTAAGGCGGCCAAAATTTCCGAATTCACATTGGTGCTCCAAGTGTGGCGCCGTTCTTTGTTGGACGTGAATGCAGAAAATCCGCTATTCGCCACGTCATCTGGTAGTAAAATTAAGAATTGTCGATACACTAATTTTTATCATCAACCCTTTTCCAACTAATTCGCTAGTAAAATAAGTCGAAGGATTTGATTAGATAAGAGCAGGCCCCGAGAAAACCACCAAACACATAGATGCCAATTATGCCTATAAACTGCGATGGGAACTACGTACGTGTTTGAAGCAATGAGAAAATCGAAGGGCATCTAATAAGGCACAGTCCTCCAAATGCCGATCTTATAGCTTTTTCCCACGTGGTCAACCCTTGTTATTTGTGTTTTTCAAGAAGCACTTCGTTATTTTGCAGGTGTTAGGGCTCCTGGGGTCCCAGTATCTCTCCTTCAACAGGGAGTGTTAGTTCGGTGTGAGTATAATAATCTGTACTAAACCTGAACTATTTATACTTAGCTATTTTAGTCCCATTGAAACACAGTTTCTTTCCCTAAAACCAGTAACCATTAATTTAAGCTAAAGTTTGTTTTTCTTCATGACGAGATTCAGACTTGTCTTACATTCGAACCATTTTTCAGGATCAGGCGTTCAATGCAGGCTCTAATTTATATAACATTTTACCCAGGTCGTTTCAGTTAATTTGTCATTTGAGGTCAACTACAATCGATAGTGCTCTCCCATTTTTCTAAAAGCCAAAATTCAATTCTTTTGTGACAATAATAATTCAGGAAAATACTCTCGTTGTAAAAAGTATTATCTGCACCTTAAAAAGCATGATTCTTTTGATCTGAAAACAGTATGCAATGACCTTTACAAAAAAAAATTTAAATCATATTTACGTTGTTCTTACGCCATTTTCAATGTCATGGTTGCAAGAATCGAAAAATATATTCAAAAATTTTTTAAGTTCATTACATACAGGTCAAACAAATAAAAACTTAAAAAGTTAATGTTTGAAGTTTAAAAGTAAATTTTTTAAATTTTTATTTAAATTTAAAAACAGCAAGTAATCAACTAAAACAAAACAAGTAATAAAGTCTAAGTTCGGGCGGAGCCGAACATTAATTACCCGGCGCAAGTATTAAATATATGTATGGGCGGTGCCATGCCCATTTTCTAAAATTGTATCATAAACGTATTTCTTGGTAAAGAATTGTTGCAATCATCAATTTTGAATAAATTAGCTTCAATATTTACTGATTTATCGAAGATTTTGTATTTCTCTAAATTACAGTTATATGGGATGTGGGCGTGGTTATTGTCCGATTTTTTTTAAATTTTCAGTCATGTGGTATGCTGTACCAAGGCCAATAACTGTGCCAAGTTTGGAAGAAATCGGTGCAGCGGTTGACAATATATACACATGTAACCATAAGTGGGCGTGGCTACGCCCATTTTCCAAAAATTTATAACATTCTTATTTTGCGTCTAAAATTTTTTGTAAATATCAATTTTGAGNCCAAGGCCAACAACTGTGCCAAGTTTGGAAGAAATTGGTGCAGCGGTTACCAAGATATACACATGTAACCATAAGTGGGCGTGGCTACGCCCATTTTCCAAAAATTTATAACATTCTTATTTTGCGTCTAAAATTTTTTGTAAATATCAATTTTGAGTGCATAATCTTCAGTAGTTACTAAAATATCGTAGTTTTTGTATTTCTAAAAATTACCGTTATATGGGAAGTGGGCGTGGTTACAGTCCGATTTCGCCCATTTTTAACACTAACCTACCTTGGATAAATGGAAACTTACTTACCAAATGTCGTTGAGATATCTCAATTTTTGCTCGAGGTATCGTTTACATGGACAGACGGACAGACGGACAGACAGACAGACATGGCTTAATCGACTTCTCTATTCATTCTGAGCATTTATGTATACATTTGTCTATATCTATCTCGATTCGTTTTGGCTATTACAAACAACCGTTATGTGAATAAAGTTAATATACCCTTGTGCACAAGTGCGCTCGGGTATAATTATGAAAATTCAACAAACTATATAACATTTGCACCCAAAATTAATAGAAATTTTAATTTAGAATTTTTAGAAAAATTTTGGGTATGCCTAAAATTTTCGGATGCAAATGCTAAATTTTGTTGAATTTCCATAATTTTTGTACGTAGTTTGAAATGTTGATTTATATGGCGCTGCCCTGCAAACCATTTTTTCAGAGTATTCTGCATTGTAAAGAAATTTTAAAGAATTCGTTAAGATTTAATTCGATTTTTTGCCGAATTTTCTAAAATGAAATAAATTACGCACACTTTAATTCTTTTACGAAATTTCGGAAGAAAATCTGTGAAGCAACGAAATTAATGCTGCTATGTGAAGAATATCTTTCAGAATTTTCTTTATTTTTCGTAAAGAAATTTCTTTACGAGTTCGTGTCAACCCCTTCATATAATTTTCTTTGAAAATTCGTAAAAAAATCGTTACAGAAATGAGATACTCCTAACGATTTCCTTAAGATTTCGGGAACTTTGGTTTGCAGGGTGCTTAGGTAAAGTACTACACTTTTGTAAAAAGAAGCCATTAAACAAACAAAAGAAAAATAGCCTAAACTAGTCAAAATCAGTGACATCCAACCTGACCTCTTTTTACAATTTTGTGAAGATTAATTGTTTATTCGTACAATGTTTTTTATTTGGATTTCCCTAAATTTAGAAAGAAGCTAAAAAAGCTAGCAGCATAATTGGAATTTTTCTAGGTAAACGAAAAAAACAGCTAAATCTAGTTGGAAAATAGCTAAAATGGCACTGCCGCTAGCAGCTACTCAAATTTTCTGGCCCTAGCATTGCAGCTGTAATTTTCAAGACAACAAGAAAAACCGGTAAATGCAAGGCGATTGGATTATCCTACATGTATGTATATACATATTCTGCAAAGCGTACATGGTAGCAACGAAGAGTATCTCCATATTTTTGCATCACAAAAAGCACACAAACCGTACCACAAATGTATCTGGGTATGCTATATTGACGAATGATGGCAGCGGTTTTTTGACTGATGCGTGCCACCCTGTATACCATACAGAGAGATAGATATCGTCTATCCACTTGTTCACCCGTCGTCCTGTTAAGCCAATGCCCCGATATGACAGATTTACTAGGCAACGCGATTTGTGGTCGATAGTCCTTCTTCCACTTCTTCAACCAAAATTGGCGCAGTCATATACATACCTACAAACAAATACTTCCATTGCTCTCTTAACGATATACATACATACCTTCCACCAGATTCACTCAGTTTTTTTGTCTGACTGACTGATTGCCTGCCTGGCTGATTAACGCGCAGATAAACTATGAGCAAGAAGATTTGGTATACCTGGCACAGTGTCACGTAACACCACAAAAAAAAAATTTTTAAAAATAAATAAGCTTTGAAAAAAGCTTATAAGGCATTATTTATTGTCAACGAAAGTTTAGAAAATAATGATGTCAGCATGGATTAGGAGATTAAACTAAACTTAAAGTTGCTATAGATACATATATTTCAAAACTTTCGACCTGCCAGTACGCGCGAGTGTTTTTTAAGCAGATGTTATTGGTATTGTCTTTGTTTACCTTGCGGATTCAGCATAAACACCATCAACAACGTCAGCCTGGAGATCAAGCGAAGAATAACTCTTGCTAACAGCTGCTGCTTTGGGCTCGATATGCAATTGAAAAGCAGAGCCCTCTCTTGACGAACAAAAATTACGCTCTAGAAATCTCTCATCATGCCCGTCCTTTTATATGGCGCAGAAACCTGGGAGCTTCGAGAGAACATTTTACGCAAGATCTTCGGCGCTGTTCGGAACTGTATGAGCTTTTTAACGACACGGCCATTGGACATGTTTTACACATGGATGACGACGCTCCGGTGAAAAGATCCTTCGACACCGGGTGGACAACGACAGCAAGGGCGCCCACGAACGCAATGGAAGGGCCAAGTGCAGAAGGACCTGTCTGCGCTAGGGATAACCAACTGGCGTAAATTCGCAAAGGAGAGAGGCAATTTGAAAAGCTTTTTGTTCTCAGCCCAAACCGGCAAACGGTGGTAGTGCCAAATAAAAAGAAGAAGATTGTTATTGTCAAATAAAAATATCCAACGAGAATGTCGAAATGTTCAATAAAAAATCATAACCACTATCGATATGTTATGTTTCTCTGGAGGCGTTGTATATTTTTAAGAGAAAGCCTTATTTATTTAGTGTTTTTTAGCTAGAGTCTGTATGTCAGAATAACATATAGACAGCGATATAATGGCCAGTCCTTGCACTACTTCCAGACTATCTCCCCTATATTATGTTGCAAACTCTGAATGTCTCCTTACTCTGAGCTACCTGGTAACGAAACATCCTAAAAGTTTGCTAAATGGAGCTCAGACCTGGTATTCATTGGTCCGAAACCAGTTAAACCACTCCCTCCTTTAGCGATCGGGTAAGTGTTTTGCTCACCTCGAACTCGAAACCTTTGTGGGACAGCAGATGGGCTCAACACTTGTTGCCCTTAATCTCAGAGGGTCTAGCTAGGTATCTGTAGGCAAATTTTGCGATTATTGACTGGTAACTTTTCTTAGCGTAAACACCTGTCGGGTACCGAAATACATGTCAACCTCATTTCATTTTTAGGTATTGAAAAGGATTAAACAGTGGAACACTTTTTTATAAACTTGCAAACGGAGTGAAGGCAAATCTAAAGATAGAGAATGAAGCTGAAAGTGAAGTGCTTGCAATTGAAAACATCCGCGTCATGCGTCATGCGTCTCCGCTCGCACTACGATAACTTTCGTACAAATTCATTTATTTACTACTGCACTGCTTTTAATCTTCACAATTAGAATTATATAGTGCGTCGTTATAGAAATGTATAGATTCTGAAAAGAATAGGACCAATGAAACAAATTGAATGTATTAAATTGTTTGCTGATTTTCTGACACTGTACGCATTAATGAATTTTTGAATTCCCAACGTCGTGATTTGCGTTTAGCAAAGGGCTACTACTACGCCAGTTGAGTGACCTTTGGTAAATCGATTTATCATGTGCTCCCCTGAGTACTCAGAGAGCGAATTCATGTACAAACGTCGCACGCAATATGATTGAAACGTAGGTAGAGTAAATCGCTACGCTAGCCAGTACTTCAGCTTCATACCAGCCAACTAGCGTCGGTGGTAGTGGTTCAATTGAAGCTACAGATAGATTCAAGTGGTAGAGTGGCTATACGAATAAAAGCTTAAATGCGTCTGAACGCTACAGCAATAAGGACTACAAACCACTTATCTGCAGTGATTAGCATTTTCGATTCTTTTTACGATTACTTTTTTTCTTTTGATTTATGTCATTTAGATTTTGCACTTGTCACGCAAAATTTTTTAAATCCGTGCAAACTCACTTAGCCGTTAATGCATTAAATTTTTTCAATCTCCTTGTATGTACTCGTATCCTTCTCCTTCTATGTACTTATTTCTTGTTGCGTGTTTAAAAACCCACAGACATATTTTCCAACTCATTTACTCCTGCTATAAAGCATCTTAAATGCAAATTTCATTTTATTAGCGCAAAGCGAATTCATGTATAAACCTTTACACTTACGGCAAGAATTATTGGCACAGAGTTGTTGACAATATACAAGCGTTTTAATATTTTTTCGCAAATTTTTTATAAAAATATGGTTAATACTACAACAAAAAACTTAAAAGCATAACTTCAAAACTTTGTATAAAACTCCGGAAAATGAATTTTAATAAATTTGCATGCCAATTTTAAATGTTTAGGTATGCAGCTTTGTAGCCCAACTTTTTTTTATTACAATAAAGTGCAAGTGAAGTCGCTGGGACTTACCGGCCTTCCTTGAACAAATTTGGAAAATACTTTACATGGAAAAATGCGAAACACCCCAAACAAAAAACAAAATCTCAAAAACCAACACGATTTTTAGCAATTTTAAAATTGCGTTTTATACACATACATATGTACTAAAATTTAATATGCTACAAGATTTTATTAAATTTTCCTGAGTTTTGCACAAAGTTCAGAAACTGAATTTTTGTTTTTTCTTTTAGTATGAAGCATATTTGTTTAACAAATGAGCGGAAAAAATTAAAATAAAAATTGATACATGTATTGCTAAAATTCTTTGTGCCAAGACTTTTTGCCGTGAGTGTACGTATGTACATACATTAGGAATGTTAGTCCCGATATCCCGAGATCACGGCCTTTTTTAGATTCCGAAAATCCCAGGATTTTTGGCAAATAATCCCGGGATTTTCGGGACTTGTATTTTGCACTGATGGCAATAATAGAAACTCTTTTTCTTGACCAGTGTTGGTTATATTTCATTTTTTATTTAATAATTAATATATATTTATAAATGTCTACCTCAATATACATATAACTAACACCGTGCGATAGTAAATTTTACACATAAAAATCAATATATTCGCCAAACCATGGGCCAAATGTAGTAAAATGGCGATTTTAGTTTTTCACTCTAACATTAGTATCCCAAAATGATTTAAAGAATTCAGTGAAATGTTTCTTAGAGAAAAAGTATAGGTACAAAATTAAAGAGAAAATTCTGTAAAATTTAAAGAGATTCAATTATTTGTGCATAGGGACAGGTAAGTATTGAAAATTTCCTTTTAAAATTTTAACCTTGAAAATTTTCAATATTTATTTTTGAAAAAATTATACGTTAAGGACTCAATAACATCCTCAAATTTCGTCCTTCTAACTTTATCAGTTCAATTTTAATTTTTTTAATTTTAATTTTAATTCTAAAGAAATTTTCTCTTGCATTTGGTACCCAGATTTTTATTCTACATTGCACTGAACTTTTTAAATAATTTTTGGAATTAATCAAATATTTATATATAATCACATCTTTGAAATAAATGCTGACGCCAGAGAAAAAAAATAAAATCGCTACTTCACATAAATGAAAAACTAGGTTTCAAACCTAATTGTTTATTATTTATTTTATGGTAGGAGAGCTTCTCAAACAATATAGGAGCAAATTTTTCGATTTAAGTTATTGAAAAGTAATGAATATCTAAATATCGGGACTAATCCCGGGATTGTGTAACGACATCGCGAAAATCCCGGAATCGTGGAAAGCGAAAAAACTAACATCCCCAACATACATGCATGCATGCATACATTTTAGAGATGTAGCTGCATTAAAATATTGAAGCAGCTCAGCAAAAATGACTGGATACTCGCTTGCCAAAGGAGGCGGCGTTGGAAGGCGCTTAACAGAAAGGGAGTCGTAAAATTCTTACATACATATAAGCAATGTAAGAAAAGACTCGTAGCAGCCGAGTGATACTTTATTGTATTCCCCTGTAAGTATAATGCTAATAATCCAAGAATGGAATGAAAGGCTATTAGCAGTTACATTCGCAAAAAAAACAATTATGTGCCTACATATACAAAAGTCATTCAATGTTTAATTGGCTGTAAGTGATAATGAGTTGGCGCAGTTGGTCGTAAAATAGGTTAAACAAGGTATGACAACACGCTCTCAAAATATGTCATTATTTCGCTTTACTTTGCTGTTCATCATAACGTTTGGTGTGATCCAACGCTTCAGAGGATTGTCGGTCGGTAAGACATTCTCAGGGGCACGTAGCCGTTGCAGACAAAGGTCTTGAAAATATCATTGCCATTTTACGCTTTCAAATCTGCGTCTGCGTAGCGCTATATATTCTTAGTTTAGTCTATCCAGCGTTAGCTTTTCGACGACCTTGAGGCTTACTTTCAATTGCTTGATACATCTGATGGCTACCTTGCATACCGCTGTGATGAAACTGCAGGTCATCTGCTTTGACGTGCCAGGGTCATCAACCTGAGCACTCGGAGTTGAAACTGCCTCTAACGAGCCAGTAGAGGTATGTAGGAGATGTCTTCGGCTTCTTGGCTGTTTGCTCTTAGCCTTTTGTCACCTCAGTATGGCCAGTTCCGATGTAAGGGCGACAGGTATCGCAAAGAAAATGCGCTTACTACGCTCATGCTTCAGCCCCCATATATTTACATAACCACTGTGGCCTCTTCTGCCAGTCAACCAGTTTGTCCAGACTTTTCGATATGAGATTTTCTATGAGAACTTCGTGTTAATCAGACGTTCTTGCTCGTGGAGTCAAAATACCCACTAACCAACAGGTTAGCAAAAGCTTTTTGCGTTCATTCTCAGCAAAAAATACAAAATATGACAAGAATTCAAATATAAATCACGCAATCTCTTTGGTTTTCTTGTTTCAGGAGTTCAAAGTAAACAGTTTACGCTCCACAAGATACCAGTAGTCATTGCGTGAATATGAATTTGTCAAAGTTGTATAGTAATAAATTAATGCTTTTATTACAAGCTTTTATTAGTTACAATCATCGCTGCTTAATATTCTTATTAGCTGGATCACACTTCCCGTCTATTACTTGTAAAACTTTTGTGTTGAATGCCGAGGTTCCTAGAAATAAAGTTGATGTGCAACCAAGTAATTTATTGCGCATTTAGGAATGAGGGAATACGAAAAGGGGAGTACATACACATTCTTATTAGGTTCTACTGCTAATAAAGTTGTGCAGTCATCTCACTCTCGGTTAAAATTTTCCACCAACACATTAGTGAAATTTTCCACATACACATCTGCATGTGTGGCTGAGCAAAAGTCAGTTAGTGGGAAAATTTTGCTTTTTTGTGTCCGAGGTCTATGTAAATTTTTGAGTTTATTTATGAACGCCTGTATAATAAATACCCTGTCGGAAAAGAGAAGACAAGACTAACACGACAAGTTGCCTAGGCCAAATGCATTTGAAGAAGTCTAAATCATATGCAGAGTCGAATAATGCTAATAAAGTTAGTTGCTTAGAAAAAAAGAGAAATTTCCACCACATGTAGCTGGTTAAAAATTACTTTTTAAGTTGCTTTTAAAGTAGTCCCATTTCCGATAGGGTACGTACATATAACTTTACACATATATGTATGTTTGGTCGAGAGCTAAGTAGTATTTTACATACATACATGCATTCGAATGTATTGGTTATATGGCGCCAACTTGCATAATTCAATTACATCCGTTGTAGACTTCTAAAACTAAATCAAAGGAAAACAAAGCGTCACGCTTCATTTATTTTTATGCGTTCGCAAGGAAGCTTGTCACTGCTGCTGTAAGGCAACAGGCGGAGCAGCACAATTGACAAGCAGCCAAGTGTCAGCAGCCGCCGGCAAGCAACTATGGAGCGAAGTTTTCCAATGGCAAGCAGCAGACTATGCCGCCCACCACATTCACTTGCAAACCAAATATCAATGAAATTGACAAGCAAAAGAGGCGGTTTCGAGGAGACATACATACATACATACATACGAATATATTTCGTATGTAAATGTTGAAAATAGTTTGCGGCAAGTTTCTGGAACTGAAAGAGGCGTCACTCAGCCTGTCCTAGAGCAAGCGGAAGAGTGGGAGTCGTTAGCTGTAAAACTAAAGTAAAAGGAAAAAGAAAAGGAAAGTAAAGAGATGGGCTAAAAAATACTTCAGTGCGGCCGATCTCGATACGCAGACAAATTACAATTTTACAATCATGTGTTTGCATGTATGTGCACCATGACTTTGTGTGTGTGTGTGTAAATTTGTGGTGAATAAAGAGTGTGCCAACTCACAAACTCCCCTTCCCTTTTAAGTATGGCACTCGATGAAGCCTTTAAAAGTAAATATGGGTTAGGTGCTTGGGTGGAGTAATAAAATTATTCAAACTTCGGCAGTTAGTATCATTCTTGTGACATTTTTTTCACTCCTTGACTTTCGATGTCAGATGCAAGGAACCCGCATTGAGGGCGTTTTGAGTTTCCCTACCCAAATATGTACATACATATGCACCAATATACATACACTTGGCCGTGATGACATAATTTTTTTGGTTATATTGGCCGCATAAAAAAATCTTAGAAGGAAAAATTAACTGAATTAGCGGCAAAAACTTTTTCGGTATTAGGTTAGGGAGCTCCTCATGGTGGAAGCCTAAATCGAAAAAAATTCCAAAGTAAAAGGCTGTTTGCAAGAAAAAACACAAAAAATATTTCTGTTGCTTGAAAGGGTACTTTGCATTTTTTTTTAATTTTTTTTAAGAAATAAATATACTAACATTGCTGTAAAAGCCTTCTCAAATAGTGCACCTATGCGCTCCTCCTAGCTTAGCTTCCTATCTAGAGTTACGCCTGGGAATTTCGATTTGCTCATTACACTTACATCCTTGGAATTATTTACTCAAAACTTTCCTCTTACGTGTCTTATATTCTGTATATACTAAAAAAAAAAAAATAAGTCAATAACCCAGCGTTAATGGGCTGTTTACGCCACTTGCAAAGTTCAACTCATAAAATTCCATTTAGATGCGACACGCAGTAAAAGTTCAATTCAATTATGTTTTATGTCCTATTATGGGCAGTCACGTATGTAAAAATGTATGTACGCACGCAATTAAAAATGTACTAAAAAGTTGCGCTTATATGGCCTGCACGCTTTACGAGTGCCCACTGAATAAAAACAAACGAGTTGACACATAACAAATGCCATTAGCGGACAGTCCACCATTAAATAGCTAAGAAATTATGTCCACCCACTAAATAATTAGGAAATAAATGGGCATTCAAATCGATCCAACAATGATCTCAAAATATGCCATTTCTACATAGATATAGAAAGTGTCAGTATCTTCCAAACAGCTTCGGCAGTCAGGATATTTAGTCTCGTCGCATGAAAGGCATCTGTCAAGCCACCAACCATAATTGATAGTTGCATCTATTTAAGTGGGCCAAAGATAATAATTTGACCGCCTCTGGTCTGCATTCAGCCTGAAAGTCTTGCGGTCGCTATAATTTTGTGGTTATATATAATCTATTTTAGCCCAGCTCCATATATATTCGCCCACCAGAATCTTCACCATCATCCCTGGTACCGAATTCTCTTCATCAGGCAGCTGAATAAATTTACAAGACTGAATACATTCATTTTATAGGAAACCAACTCCATGGCACTGTGGGCTTCATCATTCTTAACTTCCCCGACGTCTCCGCAAGCTTAGGCGCAATCCTGTTGTAATACCTCACATTACCCTGAGGACTACCTTTTGTAGTCATAGCTGATGACCTACTATATGATACTGAGAGAAACGAGGTGCTCTCCAGGGAGCAGTGTCAGCGCGATCCGTAAGGTTCTTCGGTACTCTCGAGTCTGACAACTCTCCTGTCGTACACTGAGAGAAAAAATGAACCAAAAATTGGTTAATATTACCAAATTCAAACTTGAAAAGGAATCAACGTGATTTTTGATTAATATTAACAATGCCTTGGTTGAAATTTTCAACAATGATTTGGTAATATTAACCACAATTTTGTTTACGAAAACCAAACTTTTGGTTGGCGATTTTTTGTTTGAATAAGTTTATGCGCTGCAGTTCACAGATGCTTTTTCATAATTCGGAGATACCAAACAAACATTTTTATTATCATTTTAACATGTTGCCTTTGACGGAATTAGCTACTAACAGCAAGCATCGCTACACACTCAGCTGCAGGCGCTTTATAAATGTCTGTTCAAATGTTCAACTTGAATCAATTTTCTTCGTCGTTTGATTTGGTTCTGCACTTCACAGAGGCTTTTTCGTAATTAAGAAAAACCAAAAACAGAAAAAAAAATATATATATCGCGCTGACGGCATTCGTACTGCTGGAAGCCAACGAATAACAGCAAGCACCTCTGCTCGTTCAGCCACTGCCATACATACGAATTTGTTCTCAAATGTTCAACTTGAATCACATTTCTTACAATCGACTTATTGACAATGAAAAAAGCAAACCATAACTTGGTTGAAAAAATCATTGTGCTTTTGGCTTAGTGCACGTTTGAAGGTTGGACTATAATATCTGAAAATTTCTTTATTCTCCTTGGCACAGAAGACGTAAGTCATCTCCTAAGGTTTAACGAGGCGGGGACAGTTGAGGCAATAGCCTGCCATTTTTATTGCAGTAGTTTTTTTAATAAGTTTTTTTGTTTGTTTTGTATAAAGCGTGAGCCACTTTAATGTAAGTGCTCAAGCACCAACGCGACTGTGAACACATTTGAGACGCCATTAATGCGGATGTGATTTCTGCAAACTCATTTCGCATTAAGTCGCAAATGGCTAGGCGCGAGAAGTTGGCACATACAGTCGACTGAGAGGGGAGATGAACAAACACAAACAGCAATATCTATGAAGTAGACAAGCAGTCGGCTGCTGCCCTATGTAAGTATGTATTTTGAATTTGTGCCAAGTGTAAAGTGTTGGCGCATCATTATCTCTAGAACTTCATAATTTTGGGCGATGCCACTTCGAATTTGTCCCAACTGAGGCTGGGTTGAGAAGGCCATAAGAAGCGACAAACGACGCGTGATATTCGCCATGTGCCAAAAAAAAATACTAATAGCAATAAACATAATAAAGGCGGAGAGGGCAAACATGCGACAACAAAAACATTTGATTCCCAGGCGGGCTGAGCGTTAAACTGGAATTAGTAATGTTAGCGTGTGCACGAAAAAATTATGCATAAAATTATAAAAAATTTAAATTTTGTGATATGCGATATGAGTTTTGGCAAATGAGTTTTCTTGCGTGTCCATATATATATATATATATATATATATGTTTGTGTGCATGAGTAAACGCTAAAGTTCTTTATGCATGCGTATGTATGTATGTGCTTACGTGCACTTGCCCTGAACATGCCCTGGTGCCTTTGCCAATAATTATAATTTTCAACAAGCCAAACACAAAAGCACTCGGTAATTGGAAAATTGTTGCAGAGGCAGTGACGCAACCCATTTTGGCCCACAGCCAGTGTGCGGAAAATAACAGTTAGACTAAAGTTAATGAGAGGCAAGTGTGTGACAAGGATGTGAATTGACATGTAATACTTATGTATGTGGTCGTCGTTTAACGAATTCATATACAAACCTTAATATATGTATATACGAGAGGGCGTAGGAAAATTCCCAAGAGAAAAACCACTGGAACTTAACGTTGTTAATGGAAATATGTCCCTGCAGTACGGGGAGTAACTACAGGACTGCTGAATCGGTAGCTACCTAATAAACACCGTCAATTACCGACCGACTACTTGCAGTGTATTTCATCGATTACTTTTACAAGGCAATGTCCTAGGCGGTAGTCATCATCGGCTCTCTCTGCACTACCGAGAGTTACTAAAGTAGTTCCAGTACTGCTGGAGTCAATCGCTACTTTTGAACCGCTACTGCAACGACTCTTAGGTAAGTAGCTACTCTATTAACCCCTGGTAGTGCACATGGTAGTGCAGATTCGAACCAGATAGCGAAGAACTACGCCAGAGGGTGCCCTTAAATTACGCAATTAACTACTTTAGTAACTCCCGGTAGTGCAGAGAGAGCCGATGGTGACTACCGCCTAGGACATTGCCTTGTAAAAGTAATCGATGAAATATACTGCAAGTAGTCGGTCGGTAATTGACGGTGTTTATTAGGTAGCTACCGATTCAGCAGTCCTGTAGTCACTCCCCCGTACTGCAGGGATATGAGCATGGGAACAGTATACATATGTATGTATGTATGTAATTTTATAGCGAAGATAAAGATGCACAAATGAAAGTGTATTTGTGTTGTATACATACATATATCATTCGCATGTCTCAACATATCGAGTCTTAACCGCCAAAATAACGTAAGCGACATTTTTTTCCAAAATTTTCTTTTTGATGCGAAATATTCCTAGATCATCTACACCTTTTCCAACAGTATTTCAGAAAAACACAAATGTATTTCAGAAAAGGCCAAATGTATTTCAGTAAAAGCCAAATGAAATTCAGAAAACCTCAAATGTATTTCAGAAAAGGGCAAATGTATTTCAGAAAAACATTTGCGTTTTTCTGAAAATAATTTGAACTTTTCTGAAATACAATTGTTTGTGTGTTTCTGAATTTCATTTGGCTTTTTCGAAAATACATTTGGCCTTTTCTGAAATACATTTGAGCTTTTCTGAAATACATTTGCCCTTTTCTGAAATTCATTTGGCCTTTTCTGAAATACTTTTGTGTTTTTCTGAAATACTGTTGGAAAAGGTGTAGTTTTGTGTTCAATAACTTTTTCTGATAGTTTTCTCTTCTTCTCAATTTTACGCTCTATTTTGCTTTTACGCTCTCGCTGCAATCTTTTACTGGAAAATTACTATACAAACCTACTGATAGCGAACGAAAATTAACAAACCATTTTTCAATTGCTCAATAAAAATCGGCTGTTTTTCTCTTGTGAGGGTCTCATTCGTACATCATAAATTTTCTGACAATTGTGTTGTGTGTTTTGAATTTACGGCAGCATAGGGCTGTTACTACCTTCTGAAGGATTTTTTAAAGAAATTTTTAGTTATTAAAATAACAAAGAGCGCTGGAATTTCTAATTTATTTCTAGTTTTATTCAAATTAATTTCGGACATTTCCACATTTGCTGTGGCAGTTGGAATGCAAAAGACAGCGGAAATTTGTTTCAAATGAGGAAACACTGTTCCGTCATCATGTCATTTCATCTTAAAAATTGACTTACAAAAAAAAAAACCGAAGAGAAACTATAATTTGTTTGTTCACACTTTACATTTTTTTGTAAAAACTGTAATTTGTACTATCAGGTATTTAAACAACTGTAAGCTTGTCTAAAAACTATTATTTACAGTTAAAACTGTGAACTTGGTAGGTAGTCCCTTCTCTCTCAGTTGTTTGCAGGAAAGCGCAGAGAGCATTGACTATGTTTGACATTTGTTGTAGTAAGAATGGGCCGTCCGCTAACCGAACAAAATCTAGTTCACTATGGAGAAGGTTGGATGACCTTGCCTTCGTACCCTCCCGGCTCCCGTTACTAAAATTTCTTCCGAAGTGAGAAATTTAGGTATAATTGAAGTGAATAAAATACCTCCAAAGTTTTCAGCGAGTGCTAGGTTTGTAAGAGGGAGTTACACCACCCTGACGGGGGTATATCATCCTGACGAAAATTGATGAAAAGATCTTTCGCTATGGCACCCAGTGCTCAACAAGGAAAGCAAGGACCAAGTGTAGAAGGTTCTAACACTCGGCATGAATAACTGGCGGAACTTCTCAAAAACTGGAATTAAACACCTCCGCTGTCCTCTTTATTACTGCTAAATAACTCTTCTTATTCCATACCTCATCAAAACCCTACCAATTATTTGGTACGTGGCGTTTTTACCAAGCTTGGCCTTATATCTTAGTATACTTTTTTCAAGTGGCTACCACAGCTACGTATAGATGCATTTCCCTATTCTTGTTTTTGTGCAAAAATTCTACTAGGACTAAGGCTACCTAGAGCGGTTTTGTGTGCCTTTACAAGATAAGATATGCATTGTGATTGCGTGCAAGTATTTACTTATATTTTTCCCAATAAGTGTGTAGCTACAAATATTTGTTCACGTGTCCGTTTTGTTTACATTGCGCATGAAAGGATTTCAGTTCTTCTGTAGCATGAAGTGAAAGACGAGGATAATGTAATAGCGAAAGAAAATACACTAAGGACAACGAACGAATTGTCGGTGAATTGAGTTTCATCTTTCTCAATTGCTGCTATTTGGTTTTGATTGCACACAGTGATTTGTGCGAGATTGTGCACTTACATATGTATATGTGTGAACCTACATATTTTTCTGCTATATTATTTACTGTGCAGTAAACTGACACACGAGCTGTCAGCCTTTGTGTACATACTTAATGTATAAAAAGTGCATGCTCGTTCGTAGCAGTCTTTTTTTTCTGTCTCGCCAGGACAATAACCTGGAGACAATTTAATTTCCTTTTTTCACCCACACATTCACGCCCATCCCACCCAAAGAAAGGGATGCTGCTTCAAATGAGTGCAGCGTAGTTTATATGAGTGCAGATTGAGTGTGAATCGGTGTAAATTTTCACACTTGTTTATCTTGCTGGCGTTGCCACAATTGTCGACTTACGCCCAATCAGCCGCCTGCCGCTGCGCTACGAGTACAATAAAATGCAATCTGAGCCGCAGGCGTTTTTTTATACATTAAAGTGTGTGCAAATATGAAGGCAACAACAATAGCAAATCGAACAAATGGTAAAGTAAATAAGAGCAATGTATCAGTTTTCCATTTAGTAGGGAGAACATGTATAGGGTGATCCATCTTGGCCTTTTTTAATTTTGAATAAAACACGTTAAACGGAACTAGATGTCGGAATTTTTATTATTACCCGGATGTCAGAGAATGTTGACATTGGGCACGTTCAGAAGGCGCAACAGCTCAGTAACTGTTGCGATTGCACCTTCTGAACGCGTTGTTTTGCACTTCTGATCAACTGAACAGTTGCGTGTTAGATGATCGTAATATTTTTATGGTCATTTGAGACAACATGTTGTATGTTTTGAATTTGACAGCTAATGTATCAAGCCGTTCAGAAGGCGCATTATCATGACTGATTGTTTTAGCAACGGTTGCGCTCAACTTCTGCGCCTTCTGAACCTACCCATTTACTTTTTAAAAATAATTTAATAATAGGCGGTCCATTTGGAAGTTATAATTTTCAATTACTTTTTCCAGAATTACGCGAGTTGTGTTGGCTTGCAAGTTTTGAATCTTAGCTGGCTTATCAACGAAGACCTTTGACTTCACATAACCCAAAAGAAAAAAAAACGGTGCCGTCATGATGTTTTGTCCGCAGCCAACATTTGAATGAAATTATTTTTGAAATTCAACCATTTTTATTGAGCTTGAGACCATTTTTAATGAAAAGTTATTGTGGAAGAGTAACAATATTTTTAAAAAGTAAATGTCAGAGAATATTATTTCGGGTAATAATAAAAATTCCGACATCAAGTTCTGTTTTAAGGCTTTCCTTTATAATTAAAAAAAAGGTCCAGATGGATCACCCGGTATATGCATTAAGTTGGTGCTTAAAATATTTACATCTAAATTTTTTACCCCTGAATTTTGTTCTACGTACAAAATAAATATGTATTTTCTTTTCCGTACAAAATAAAAACATCCACTAAAATTTTAAATTTAAAAAAAAACTGTTAGGGGTCGTTATCAGGGTTATTTTTTTTTAATCCTAAAAAATTTTTACTTGAAATTCGATATTTCGACTTTATTATTTGAACTTATTCAATAACAGCATCAACAAACTTTTAGGGGTCAGTATCAGGGTTTTTAAAAATGTTAATTTTTAAAAATCCTAAAAATTCGTTAAAAGTTTGAGTTGAAATCTGATAAGTAAACTTTATTATTGAAACTTATTTATAAAAAACATCAATTTTTGGCAATCCTTATAGCGATCCCTACATTTTTTTTTTTGTAATTTTGAAATTTTCGTGAACGTCGTTATTTTGTACGTAGAAAAAAATGATGGTGAGCCCCGTAAAAAAAATTAGGTGTTGATATTTTTAAGGACCACCCTAATGTACATATTGTATATACATACAAAATATGTACGAACGATGCACAGTAGCCAGCAAGAGGTGGATTTCAAAATAAGACTTAACATACAGCCAGAGCAGGAGGATAAACAAAAAGGCGTAGGTCCAGCATTCATAGCTGCTATTCGGGCAAACGATAATCATGTCGCATTCGATTCGCACCGGAAGGGATCATTAAGCGGGTGCGATAAGTGTTTGCACTGCAGATAAGTATGCCACAGCGTATTGCACCCACTCTGCGTGCCAAGCGGTTACCACTGCAATTCCAGCCGCTGGATTTATGTAGCCACATACATACACACGCACATCGACGTGGTATTTTGTAATAAGTATGTTTGGGTGGCTGAGCGCAGATTAGTGGCCTGTTATCACGTAAAAATGCACTGCCACACTGCTACCTTATGGTTCATCCTAGGAAGGGAAGAGTGCGCGCACACATAAGTATAAAAGTACATAAATATGTACATACATACATTTACAAATCCACCCACGAGAGCACATTTGTGCTTAAGACTAATTTTTCACACCCTATAATTCTTTAATAGAGTAGCGAACTTCATATTCCAGCATCCTTGTGCCGTGATTGCACACAGTGACAGTTGCGCAATATTTATTTATTAACCCCACAAAAGTAGACCACCAGTCAAATGCTGCTACGGTGGTTCATTTTTCATAGGTAAACGAATAAAATGTTTCCTGACTTTTAGCGAGGAAGTACATATTTTATACGTATATTAATATCAGTATGAAAGCGATTGTTTTTTTTGCAGGATTTTACAGTAGGTACGCTGATTATACGCGAAGTTAAAGCAAGCAAAATCGAATCGACAAAAATATTGATATGTATCGTATGAGAATGTTTCGCATACTAAATCGATAGGAATATACAGAATATAAATCGATTGGTAAAAATATCGATAAAATTTACGATAAGCACATATCGGTAAACATTTTTTATATTACTAGGTATATGTATGTATGTCAAAAAATATATTAATTATATCCACAAATATATCGACTACGATTTCGATAGATAATATTAATAAAGTAAATGTCGATTAGAAAAAAATTCGACAAAATTTGTTATAAGCATATTAGTAAGAATATCGAAAACAAAACATATCGATAACAATATCCAGAAATTGATCGATAGAAATACCGATAATGATATCGATAACAATAGAAAAAGATGTACATATATCGATGAAAAAACGATAAATTGGAATCCAGATTATGAGTGTAAATTTGACTTCTTACATACGAAAAATAGTATTTTAAGGTGTTTGATCGAGCAACGAAAAAAATGCTTCTATTATTTTAAAAATTCGTGTTTAAGACACACATACATAGATCCCGGCATAAAACAGACAATCAGACAACATATACGCTCATCTCCTAATAAATTTGTATATATGTATATATCTCCATTTTGGCGGAATTTGAGTTTTGTGGAAGAATGACTTAAAATTTTGTGAGAATTCGATATGCACTCGATTTTAACCATAACAAAAAAAAGTGAATGTACAAACACAGTTAAAGCGTTAAAATGGATCACTGTGCCCCAGCATCTTTTGTGAAACCCTTTAAGGTGTTGTAGGCATTTCAGCTTATGCTACTTTTGCGTTTGAACGTTGTCTCACTGCTCTTGTTGTTGTTGTTACCAAGTGACGCATTTCATTGATAGCACACGCGCCATAGTGGCTTTGGTGCAAATCATTCTTTAGTTCCTGCCTATTATTTCCTCGCCAGCAAACGGGGCGATCTACGATCTATCCACTAACCCAGTCGTAGCATACATTTACATATGCATACATTTTAGTACGAGCCTATCGCATTCATATTTAAATGTGAGTGCACGTTGGTAGTGTTTGCCACCGATTAACACGTGCGTGAATTGTAAACAAAATACTTTGCAGTTCACAACCACCAGTCAGTCACAAGCTGCATCCCCTTACATATACATACATACATACTTATGTAGTACACTTTTCCCCATATGACAGCATTGTGATTTATTTGCTGCTTTTATTGTTGGAAAGTTTACCTACTTTTCTGCTTATGCCCTAGCCCTTCCCAACCACCACTACTTTGCACTCTCCTACTTACCCAATTCGCCCTAAAAAAAGACGACGAACTGGTCGGTCTGGTGAGCTCGTCGGGGTGAATTCGAATCGACGTCAGATCGAGTAAATTTTTTTGCATACAAAACTCCAAAAACTATAAAAAATTCAATGAGGGCCTTGAGTCTCTTTAAACTTGTACTCTATTATATTAAAATTTTACGGGCTATAAAACTACTACTAATTTTTCCTTCCTTAAATTTTAATTTAAAAAACTTGTTGATTTTCTTTTAATATGGCACACAGTTTGAAAGGTGGATCTGTATGATTTTTGTTTTAGAATAAATTGCATATATTTTTACACATAATCAAAATTTAAAACAATTAATTGTAGAAACTTGTCAATATGTTTATTTATACCGCAGTACAAAATTTGACTTTACATTTTATAAATACGTGTTGAATATTATCCTCCTAATTATTTTTGAGTAACAAATTACAAATTTAGTCTTAATTTTATAGTTCTACTGCATACATTTTTAGCATCTGAATCGAATTCGATTCGAAGTCGTTTGGCAAATTGGGTATTTAGGTTTTTGTTCTATTTGTATGTATATGTATGTGGGTTGCATCGCATAACAATCTGTTGATGTCAGTATACGAAGCCCAATACTCAGTCAAAATCGATGCATCTACGGCCCGTTACGTACATGTTTGTATGTACATTAAAGTGGTCCAAAAATGTATGTAAAAAAATAAGGTCGGATTTTTAATGCCGCCACCCCCTAGGATTGTTACATACCGAAAAAAAATATACCCATATTTTTTTATTTTGAAATAAAAAATAATTTAGGTAGTGCTCAAAGCGCTCAAAGTTTTCCATGTATTTTATATGGAGAAAAAACATCTTTTCGTAGAAATAGTGTAGAATTCTTGAAAATCAATATTTTTCGATCGGAAAACTTTACTTATCTTCAATAATAATACTCAATTGTTTCTTTAACAATCTTTTCATGGTAACTATATTTTATAGGTCCTCCAAAGCCCTTAGAAAATGCAATGGGGGGACCAGTAAAAAATCTTTAATCATAAAAAATGGTAAAATAAACAATTGAATATTAATACTGGAAGTCTCCTGAAGAGAACCGTAGTTTTCCGATCGAAAAATACTGATTTTCAAGAGTTTTATACCATTTCTACGAAAAATTGTTTTTTCTCCATATAAAATACATGGAAAACTTTGAGCGCTTTGAGCACTCCCTAAATATTTTTTGATTTCAAAATAAAAAAATTGGGGTATATTTTTTTCGATATAGATCAATCCTAGGGTGTGCCGGCATTAAAACTCCGACTTTATTTTTTTGGACCACTCTAATGTACATATGTATATATTATTTACCGGCATTGCTCTTTTCTCACTTATTTACTTATACATGCCATTGTTTTTTGTTGCCATTGTTGTGAGGGTAGTATGGCGTAATGTTGCCATTGCAGGCATCGAAGGGTGACAGCTTACTTTACGCTTGAGTATTTCGATTTATTGCAAGCAAATCAATAACAACGAAGGAAATCAGTAGACGCGTGAGTAAATACTTACGTAAGAGGTATTCCTCCTTTTAAAAAATATTTCACTCGGAAATTGAAAGTGTTAAATTATGCTTGAAAAGGTAAGCAGGCGAAACTAGGGCATTAAAGTAAACAGTAGAAAATGCTTCAAGTACAATTTCTTCCTTTTAAGTAGATGCTTATTTATGTAATTGGAAATCGCTGTATAGCTGACGAACCACAGGAATCAATGTATCAGATCGCATAACTACTCTGGTCATCCATTAGTTCTCAATACAGTAAGACTTTATTACTTAATCTTAGCAACTACTACAGTTTCTGCAGGACACTAACTATCTGATTTGTCTCCACGCGGCAAGATTAGACGTTCCCGAAAATGACGTCTGAAAAAGTTTTAAGGATGTAGAGGAGAAGCAGACCATATACATAAGTATAAAACGCTTGGAAAAAATTTCAGGAATTGGCGATCTGCTAAAATGTATTCCAATTTCAAACTGGTTTTATGAGACTAGAAATTTTTAAATACCTCGTTGTATAGCAACAGGGTCTTAGTCTAAATGTGATCTTATTTAGAGATAAACACTTCAAAATTACCAAAATTAAATTCAAATATGACAAACTAAATTATTAAAAATTAATGAGGTAAATTATTATAAACTTTTTATAGTTATATTTTAACATTTCTAAAAAAATTTACATGAAAAAAAAATCTCAGCCTCCCCCCTAAATTATGCTCTGCGTACGCCCATGCGAGTGGGCAGACTAATTTGTGACAAAATTCATAAAAATGGAAAATATAAGCTGGCAAAATAAAGCTCAAAAAATAATTAAATCAAAGAGTCAGTGCTGTTGGTTATTTCGCTGTTGTATTATATTTTTAATTTTTCCCACACCAGCAGAAGTCTGCTGCTGACACGCTGCTAAATTAATTAAGCTTTTCCAATTTGAATTTAATACTTCTTATCGCCGCTGCAGCGAACGATGACGAAACTTGAAGAGGAAATACATACATAAAATAAAAAATAAAATAAATACAATTCAAATTCTTAATAAATGTAAATAGGTACGGTATAAATATATATATAAATAAAAATAAAAGCAACATGCAAATGAAAATACATAGGATTCATCACAAAAAAGTCAACTACTAAAAAGAATCCACAACTCTGACTATGAAATTTTTTTACTTAAATTTTTCATTGGCAGAAATTTTCTGAAATACCAACTGAAAAGTAGCATGAAAGTCGCAAAGGCGATAATGGACATTTAAGAATTTTAAGCAAAGCAGCTTTGCTGACAGTAGTAGCCGAATACAAGTGTGCATAGTGAGGAAATTTGTGTCACCAATTTTCAAGGAAATCGCAAAGTTTGATCTATTTTTCTTCGACTGATTTTGCTACTGATAAAAAGTCTGAAAAATTCCTTAAAAAGTCTGCATTGTGTTGAAGAAATGGACTGCACAGCGCATTAAAAATAAAAGGAAAAGTGATTTATATGGAACGAATGAATATTTACGAGCTTGCCGCCAAACAAGTGGCTGACAGACCACATTAACACCAATTGGTCCCCATAACACCAATTGGTCCCCATACTCCTAAATAGCTAGTACCCCATCTAAAATACAACGCCTTTAAGGCAACATACAAGCAGGCAAGTCAGCTGCCGCATGCCCCTTACTGCTTAATCTAAAACAAACTACATACTTGTCTGGGTAAATACAGGAACAAGCAAACAGGCAACAACACGAAAGGGGCCCCAAAGCAAACCACCTGACTCCCTCATTACATACATAAACAGATAGTGGCTTGGGGGAAAAGTCAACCAAAGCTCCAAACAATCGCAAGAAATGCGCAACTGTTGCATTTATGGAACGCTATGGCAACAACAAAAGGAGCAATACTCACAGCTGCGCCAACAGTTCGCTGCGGTGGCTTAGCCTAATAGCATATACAGACGGCAATGTTGATCCAGATTACCGGCGCAGTTGTTCTGATCAAAACTGCACTAAAGTTGTTATAAAAAAATTTTAATAGGGGTATTCTTACTTCATTTTGCATGGAAAACCTGTTTATTAAGAGGCTTACGCGATTACAAGGCATTTAAGCATTAAGATTCTTAATGAAACTAAACTAGTTGATCCCTATATATCTGCTAGTTTTGTATGTATGTGCCTTCCTAGGGCTTTATGCCTAATAGCCGCTAGACCTCGGCATTCACAAACGAAAATCTGGACAATTTCCTCGCTACCTTCTACTTGACAGCTGCGGTAGGCTCTATTACATGGGAGTACAATTCCTTCAGCATGGCTAATACAATTATAAATACTTCTGCCCTTGATCTATTAAGAAGGTCTAGTGGTCCCAGGTCAAGAAAAGGCAAACCAATATCTCTTTGAACGACTCTGAGGGGGCATCCTAGTGCAACAGCCTTATTCCAAATTGTCAGCCTTCTCATTATCTTCAATATTCTTATGGCCGTGAAGTCAGGCAAGAGAGACGCTTATTGATACCGACACTGAGCATAATTCCGTTTTACACTTCTGGACTAGCTAGGATTTGGTGACCACTGAGAGCCACTTGGCTGTTAAAGTATATTTTTGCCTTCATAATACCACCGATGCCTTCTCCTACAACCTTAATCCAAGGATTCTTAAGGCTTCCGCTTTGAATACGCTTGTCACATTCCATAGACCGGTAAGGAGCTCCTCGGAGTAAACACCTGCCCCACACCACGGTTCTTCTTTGAGCCGTCAGTGTAGAGAGAAATTGCCTAACGTGACAATGCAGATTGGTTACCCTAGAGATGATTATTTGTAGCGAAAGAATCTCTCCTGTCAACAGTGCTGCCAACTGTTCTCACTGACTGCTAACAGCATTGTTGCAAGCACACGCCTTAAATAAATTATTTAGGTAATATCTCTATAAAATTGATGGATAAGCTTTCGCAAATTCTGGAACGCAAACTGACCCAAAAGATGACTGCAAAACCGGATTTCCTCCAAACAAAATTTGACAATGGATGACGAAAATTCGCTATTAAACACATCACAACGACTGAGACAGACTTTTGTCGGCATTTTGGTGCCAGTCATCCTTATGATAGCCTTATTCATCTGGGTCTATTTTTCATACATTTCTACATCACTGAAGCATGAGAACAACACAACCTGTAACTGTCGAGAAGAGTCCACACCAGCCAGCAAATGTTAACAGCAAGATTTATCTTAGGAGATATTGTTGCGGGTGAGCTCCACTCTCAATGTTATAGAAGAACAGGAGAGACTGCGAATTTACTTTGTGTACCTTTATCTTACGAGGTATAACTTCACACACAATATCGAGGTCTTTTTACCACTGATAGAACCAACGGGGACAATAAAGGACATCCGTGTTCAATGGGCTGTGCATATACCCCAACAGGAGGGCGGCACTCGTCACACTGAAGCCAAACGAAAGCAAACGTGGTCACCTCAAAGCTGGTGGGGAACTTCCTCCTTCATTTAATAAACGTCGCTTTCCTCTCGGTCTAAGAAGTGGAAAATATTTTTTCTAGGAATGTGCATGCTCAATACCGTTCTTCAGTTTTTCATGGAACTTCTTTAGGTTAACTTATAAAGTTTGGAGGAAGAAGAAAGCGCAATACTAAATATCCTTCATCCCGGAAACATCGACAAGAGGAGCCGCAGAACTCCTCACTTCACTAAATTCGAAGTGAGGATTTTTACAGGCTTTCTTTCTATGTAGTGACTACAGTTAGTAAAGCACTTGTCAAAGCTAGGAGTTATTTGCTCTGACTAGGCCAAGTTTTGTCACAAAGGCCAGGAAACAGACGAGGATATTAAGCGTGTCACTGTGAAGACCTTACGCCTTGTAACGCATCGGAAGCACCGTAAAATTTTTCGTTGCTAATTTATACGTGCCGTACCATTTCCATCACTGTCGTAGCAGAGCAAGGAAATCAGGCACTCTACTCCACTGTGATGCAACAATAAGACGAGACCAAAACAATAATGACAGCGAGAAGCACAGCGCAGAAAACAAACAGACGCAGACTGCTGCTGATAGCTGTGGCGGCTCATTTAATATCTACAAACATTATCAGTCACAGACAGGCGTGCCGCTTGACAGGATAACACTTTCAGTTGCATGCTTTAAGAGCCCATTAATGCCCACTAACGCCAAGAGGAATGTTGTGCAAACAGTACTCTCTGTGATTTGTCTTTTATAATCAGCTTACGCTCACTCTCTACACAGAGACCGGCGTGCATTGCGCATGTGCCCACAGAAGGACGCTCAATTAAGGTTGCTACTCAATCGAGGGTAAAAATTCTCTGCTTGATTTGTGCGTCAGAGCATATGAAACGCGAGTTAGTGCACTGTGGTGACTTTCCCTATGTAAACAATTTGTTGAAGCCAACATTTTGCAAGCTGATATCCTGCCGAACTACTGGCCAGGCCAGCTCGGTTTCAGTCGTACTTTAACATTCGCGTTAAGCGGTAGACGTTGCGCTTGAGAAAAGCGCAATACAGCATCTAGTTAACCAAAACAAGGCAGCATAGAAGAAAGAAGAAGAAGTGGGTGGAAGAAGAGAGAAAAGGAAAATAAAAAGTTGCCGGTAGTGCTATGAATTGATAACAATAAAAATACTACTACTTACTATACATAGTGTAACTATTTGGCTGCAACTCTGCTTATTCAGCCACACCTCCTCGCTCTGCTCATTTCGTTCCTTAGCTAATCCTGTCTCAGTGCAAAAAACAATTTTTTAATTTCCCGTCGCGCGTACTCACAACATTTCGCGAGGGTCTTTGTAACAATCGGCGTATGATCGACGCGCGTGTGTGTTTTGTTTACTCCGTCCGCCGCGTTGTGTCGCGCCCGTTGAGTGTCGTCATTGTCAGCGGCGCCCATTGTTGTTATCACAGTAAAAGTCAGTGTCAGTGTCAGCGTCAATGCCGTTAATCAGCAGGACACGCGCTGTGCTTTCAATTTCGCATAACAACAACAGCAATTAAGGGATTAATTACGTAAAGGAAAGAAAGGAAGTGGAAAAATTTGTGCTGACAGCATTGAAAGTGGATTCCTGATTAAATGAAGTGAAAACTCTAATCCCTTTAGAGTGAATTTATCTTGCAAAGAAAGTCATTTAAACAGTCATAATAAAAGCTGCTTCATTTATGTTGGCGATACGCGCGTTCGTTATTAAGTGTTTTGCAACTTCACCCACCTGTCCTGAAGGCAACCAAGCGCGCGCACAGTGTATCAACGCGCACACAAAGCGGCAAAACGCGCGCGTCTCTTGTTACAGTCGCCGTCTCACGGGCATATTCATGAGATTTCAAGCGCGTGCGTGAAATAATAACAAAAATTGTAAAACCATAAATCAAACACATTTCCTATTATCCGAGGTGACGCGCACAATTGTCCCGGAATCAAACTGCGCCATGGCCGCGCCTCGTTAATGTGTCATAAAAAATTACTGTTTTCGTACTGTTTCTGCGGTCTCAGTAACAACAAATGTATAGTTGTGAGCATAGCCTAGTAAAATCCAACTAAGCTCACACGCGCGCTCACAATTATGCTGCTTTGAAAGGATTAGGCTGGCGTGTTGAAAATGCTGCTTAGTCGCGCGGCATGCAAACGTACACTGGCAATGGCATAAATTCTTTAGTCCCTTTCAACTTCATTTTATGCACTTAAAATTGTATTCTGAGCAACAGTGGTGTATTCAAGTGTCTGTGAGTGCAAAAAGTATCTGCAAGTAGCGACAAAAGTTGGCGAAAGCTCTGGGCGCCTAGGCTAAGGCTATTTGAAATATTATACAGCAAAATTGTTGAAAGTACAAAATCACCGGGATAAGTGCATTTAAGAGGAGGTAAAATAACAACAACAACAAACATAAATTTCAACAACCACGCCTTAACAATCCACTGTGCTTAGCGGCCCAACCCCCAACATTCAGGCAGCGCTCAAGCCTGCCATCTATTGTTTGCGTCTCCACTTTCAACCAGTTACTTGCTAGCATTAGGCCTTTTGTGAGTTCCAGTTCTTGTGTTTACCGGTGCGCGTCTAAAGAGTAAAATAAGCGTCAACAAGCCGCCAAACAAGCACACTACACAAATATACATACATATGCATAAATGCGTATGTAAATATGTATATAAGTGAATACGAATGTTTAAATGTTTGAAATCGTGCGCGCGCTTCAGTGGGCGTCAGTGACAATGTGTATTGCCGGTGTTTGCCCTTTGTACGCGTAAAGCCGATCCATCGCCATTTCGCATACCTTCGCTTGTATTGTGATATGTGTATAGTGTGAGCGTGTCAAATTATCAAAAAGGATATTTTATATTATGCACGCGGCTATATTCACTTAATGTCTGTCGCATGAGCTTACTCTTTAGCGAACACAAACGCTTCAGTTACGCTGCGCTGCGCTACGGACGTCAACAGCATTAATCCTGTATTCCGATACACCAGGCGCTAGTGATGCAGCCAGCAGGCGGGTCAGCCAGTCTAGCGCGTAAGCTTCTCAGCTATTCAATTGTATTAAGTCCGGCGACCGCAACACCATTTAAGCTGATTGCGTTTTGATAAGTAAGGAGTTAATGTGTTTTTCATAAACAGTTTTCGTATCATTCCTGTTTTTTATTTTGGCTGTTTTTAGTTGGACCTACATACAGATTGCATGCTTTGCATACTTACGTACATATATGTATATAAGTACTACTATTTTCCTATGATAATGTATCAATATGTATGCACGTATATATATGTGCACTGAAAAAGATTCGCATAGCATTTGTCACATGAGTAGCACACGTAATGCGTAGACCCTAAATCGGTTTAGAAATCCAACCTCTTTGCATAGGATTACATATTTTCTACTCAAATCTTTAACGTAGTCGTTTTTGCTCATTTATTATTTAGTTATTTGAATTTATTTACGTATATGAATTGAAATGGTCTCCTTTCTGTGATTGAATCAGATTAGGCTTTTATTTAAAATTTTTGTGAAAAACTAACACTGAATAATAGAGGTGCCAAAAATTCATTTTCCTTTTTATTTAATTCCAGAACGTTTATCTGTATACCATGCAGGATTTAAAGAGGTTGGGTGTGTTCAACAGTAATTTGGTTTGCTTTCATTTATCACATCTAAGTTATACTCCTAAATTTCCCTCATACATATGCAGCCCTGACCGCCAAAAAGGCGTAAGCGACATTTTTTTCAAAGGGTCTTTTAGATGCAGAAATGTTCTTAGAGCATATAGATGCATCTCTGCATCAAAAAAAAATTCGCTTAGGTACGTATTTTTGGCGGTATATATTCGCAAAACCATGGTTGCGTTGAATTGTCTCTCCCTTTATGGACAACTCAGAATCACACCCGACATTAGCTCCTCATTTACTTCGATGGCATCGATTCCTACGCTGTTTGGCGCGTTGAGGTCCTCCTATTTAAATACGGTACATAATAACTTAACCGAAATATTTCAGTCTTCAAGTAAGACATCCGCTGTTAAATATCGATATGATCTTTCTGACACATTATCTGTTGAATCAAGAAAAATTATTTGTCGAATACTTTGAGTCACAGGGATTCGGTCTCGCGTTATATACACGCTCGGCCTGTGAATGCCGTTCGGGGCACACAACCAACTGACGTGGACGGGATATAATTTTGTGTGAGGTACATTACCTACGCGCGAAGACTGGAGCATGAACCGTTAGTGTCTGCATGACGATTTACAAAAATAGTACGGTGTAGGTGCGGTTACTAAACTATCATTCTGCCTCAAAAGCTCTGGATAGCTACATATACTCATCAAAAACTCCTCATGAGTGACACAGAGCACTCAATCATCTAGCCACCCAGATTAGAGTATCCCTAATTTGAGCGCCTGGTTATAAGGGCTATGATGGTAATAACAAACCGAACTTCCAGGCTAAAAAAAGGGTAGACACCACTTTTGTTGGACCCAGCCCATCGCTTGTAATCAACAAGTGAATAGCAGCAATCTATGAAAAATTCCATGTTACCATCTGTCCAACATCAGCTCATGTAGAGTCAGACTCTTAAACGACTAGATTCTCAGCGAAGTCAAACCTATGTTGATTTCACAGCAGGGGCTAATACAATTCCTGAGCGTATTAAATAACTAAAGTTGAAATAGGGGCACAATAAATCAAATCTGGTCGTGGTGCAAAGGGCCTGTAGACCTACCCTTCCATCAAAATTACTATAACCACGTAGGAGCAGTCTAAGTTTCATTTAAAATCAAGCAAATTTTTTATGAAATACTTATGTAGTATGTTCTTATGTATTTATGTAGATATGAGGCTACACTGAGAAAAAAGTGTAGTTACGACAACTAAATATGTTTCTCTCGACACATGATTGGTTATAGCCACATTTTTGGTAATATTTACCAAATCATGCGTTGAGAGAAATATATTTAGCAGCCCTTTTTCTGAATGTAGGTCAATAAGTGAATAAACATTGCTTGTCCAGAATAACTTTTCGACAGAACATATCACAATTTTCTGAAAATATTCCGAGCATATTCCTAATAATAGAAAAACAGATGTAATTTCATGTGGTAAATAAAATATTCAATTGTGCATATAATATTAGAAAAAAATTGATTGAAATTAATGCTAATTAACTAAAAAAAAATCTAAAATAAAAACCCTGCACGGCCTTTAAATGTTTTTCTACAGTTTAATGGCCTTATTCATAAAAAAATAAAGTCGCTTTAAAAAAGGTTTATAAACTGAAAAATGTATGAAATCGCCATTTTATAAAGCTCTTTAAACCTACTTTATTATTTAGCAATAAGCCTATTAGAATTTCTAGCTGATATTTGCGTTCTACATATTCGTTCTAGACGCTTAAAAGCATAGCAACGCCTCGCACTTTATTTTATGCAGAGGGCGTTGACAATTTTGAATAGTTATCTGTTTATATTATGATATGTAAATGCACACCTGCAAGTGTGTCTGCAAGTTCAAGGAATGGCGCTTGCAGCTAGGGTGGCTAAGATTAATAAATGTGCCTACTTTGTACGAGCCATTCCCACATTCTAACTCCGTGAATCATATTTAGTTTTATCAACTATTGTCCATTTCTTCATACGCTCGCTCGCATACGTATGAACGTAAAAAATACGCGACACGTATGTATGTAAATATGTTACACCACACTTCAGTTGCAGCCTTTATGTACGTGCCGATATGCTCCACTGGACTACTCACTTTCAACTATGTATGCCAGCACGCCTTACATTCATTCGCTAACGAAGCGAGCTAAGCAAATATTTCCTGCAATTATGTCCTTTTTCCACAGATTTCCAGTTGCGTGACCGGCCATAGGCACACATTTACATACATACATATGCAATCGTAATCGTACTCTGATATGCGTGGATAAGCGCAGAGAAAAGGACATTCACTTATGCAGCCACTTTTTCCTTAAGTAGAAATATATGCGAGAGGTTAGCCAAATCTGTTGACGTGTTATTTTTCCCCATTGTGTTAATTTGAGCGGCGATTGACCGCAAAGGTATGAAAAGTAAATACCATTTGGAGTTCCACGAGAAAGCGAGTGCAGTTTTCTCCATCTGCTTCTTTACTAATAAAGAAAAGTGTGCGACTAATTGAAATCAGTGAATGGAACTGAAGTGGATAAAAACTTAGATTTACGATCCACCTAAACACTACCAATATACCAAAAGCAAACATTAAAAAAAGAAATAAAAGGGACTGCACATTTATTCACGCAAATGTCCTGTCACCGTCAATGCACATCTAATGGCCACTAGCGCAGCTGATACCAACTTGATGGACGTACCCTCGCATTTTAGCCACATTTCAACGCTTGACGCTATGCTTACAAGCAAAATTGCTTCAAATGGCTTACACACACATATATACATAACTTTATTCAGTCCATCAGTCACCTCATTTGTGCTCCTAAACGTTCTTACCCTCATTTGTTAGCTACACATAGTATTTACAAATCGTATTCATTCATGTATACATATGTATATGTAAATATGTAGGTATACACTTAGCTCCCCATTCATTTGTTCATTCAAATAATGAAGAGCTCATTTTCCTCTGCTCATATCGTATAATTAAAATACAATGTTATCGTTGTTGGCACTCGGTGAGTGCATCCGTTTCTGAGTTTTTGACATTTGCACCTTACAAGAGGAAGTGGAGGAATTGGTGTGTTAGTTTATTTTGAAGTTGATTTTTGTGCGCTTTGATCAAATCTATCAGTTCAGAGCCAGTGGCGGCTATCTACGTACCAGTTTTCTTTGCAGGTTAAGTATTTGTACTTGAAATGGTACTATAACTTTGGTCCGATGTTTGTAAGTACTAGAAGAAGAACTGGGCATTTCCTGATGGGAACCCACGCCACTGGAACGACTACTGTCGTAGCTGTCGTGATGAGGAGGAAATCGAAAGCGTGGTGCACTACCTGTGCCACTGTCCTCGTAGATGCTCGTTTCTCCATTATTCTTTTGAATGTCTGGCCGAACTGGATTCACCCAGTATCTATGACTTTGGCGCTTCATCAGAGCTACGAAGTGGTTCAATTTCAAAGGTAAGAGGAGGGACATATGAAGTCTCTAATACGGCATCACAACCGGCCCATGTAGGCCTAAGTGTGCCCTTTTCCTGAGGCATGCGGACAGCAGAGATAACCTAACCTAGCCTAAAACTATCAGCACCTCGAACTGAGTCAATTTAGCTATACCCGTCTCTATGCTTGTCATCTGTCTGTTTGCTTGTCATCTGTCTGTTTGAGATATCTGACTCAAATTTAGTAATCTGGTGTATCTTGATAATGTTTTACACTTTGTCGGTATCATCAAATTGGAGCACTACAACATAGATATATCTGTGGTCATAAATAATAACCGCCTAAGTCGACTTAAAAAGGAATGGGGTTATATATGCTATGGTATTCTGCAACTACTATTAATGCGCATGCGAAATCCCAACATCGCCGGCCAGACTTTTTAAAAAGTTATAGGCGAACATATTATGGTTTCCCCATAAGGTTGACATTACAATACAAGTGTTAAAAAACGTATTTTCTTTGGAAATACTTCTATAAGGCCTTCTATGGATAGCGAAAGAAGCAGCCCTTCAATTTATGCCACTTCATACAAAAAAAGAAAGAAAAAAGGAATGTAGAGTGGAAGGCCTCTTGACTCTCAGGAAGACCTTTCGTAAGGGCTTTTCACTCCTGAAATTATCTACTGGGTTTTAAAATGATGTATATTTAATACTTCCATGCACGACGAACATTTTGGCCAGCCCGTTCACAACTCGCATTCGTCTATAAAAAATTTTGTTTGTAGTCCCGCAAATCCCGCGCATGTGTAATATCTTATTTCTGATCCCGCAAAAATGGTGCGGGATCCCCTATTTGCGGGATTGGATTCCTTAGTTATAAGGTTTTAGGGCAGCTAAAGGCTTGCAATTTCATAAGCAATTTACTTATAAATCATTCAAGATCTACTGATAAAGTCATAAAGATCGGTGTTCTATAACCCCATACCACTGATTGTTAAGTATGTATTATGTATGTAGATCTCGCCCTCCACTGATTTTTCAGATAAATGGTTTTTCTTATATAACCCTCCGATATAAATAGCTCAATCCCCAAAATTTTGTATCCTATTTGCTCACCATATTTCAAATTTTAGACTCGTACGAAAACCAGAACAGGCCTCAATATTGAAACTTTTTTTTTCGTTTTGGCGAAACCTGAAAATTGTTTTTACCTAGTTTTTAAAAGGAGAATCGATTTTTGCCACAATTGCTTTTTTCTGCATTTTAAACACAAAAAAATGTGAATTACGGTGCATCTGTGGTTTCCATAAAATCTGACTTTGTTCCGCCAAGGAAAAATATATATGTATGTACTAAGACTCAGGAAACTGCACAATACGAGTAAGATGCTTGATTTTCAGGCTCTAAGAAAGAATTGGGATCAGATGTTTATATGTGATGCATATATTAGGGATTTAAGTGAAGCTGCATCTAACAGTTGCACGGTTATACTCAATCCCGACTCTGCGTCTTCGTTAACGTACTCCAATCCGAGTGGAGCCTTGGTTCACGTCAGAAAAAGAGGCAGCAAGATGCAAATATAAACAAAGCTTTGGTTGGGGGGGAAGTGATGTGCCCGGCTGTTAATGTCCTCGTAAAGACAAAAGCTGACATCGCCGCCAACCAAGAAATGCAATGGACGGGGTAAGGCAAAAATGGTTGGGGCCTTGCAACGTCTACTATATCTGCCATGTAAATGAGCGCGAAGTCGGTGTTGAATTTGTGCTGGGAGAGAGATTCCATCGCCGAGTACTGTCGTTCGTCCCGATGGGCGAGCGTCAACGCCAGCCAACACGAGGACAAAGCATTGAAGGATCGCTTTTATGAGCGCTTGGAGAACACATACGAGCGTTGCCCCCCCCCCCCCCCCNCCCCCCCAATGATGTCAAAATCGTGCTTGGCGACTTCAATGGCAAGGTGGGCAAGGAAGGGATCTTTGGAACCACCGTCGGAAAATTAAGTAGTCACGACGATATGGCTCGTCACATGTTAGTATGAAGTACTGGGTTCCAGCATAAAAAATACATCAAGCTGCATTGCTGTCTCTAGATCGAAAAACGAGAACAAAACTCATGCACACTCCGAGGGACAGACATAGACTCGCACCGTCATCTTTTTGCTCACAAGATATGCATCCGCATCCGTTAATATCTCGAGTATTATATATATTATTCTTATCTTTTTTCGGCATCGTCCAAGTATCTGTGGCATATGCAAGATGGACATGATGGCAGATTTGTACAAAATGATTTCTGTTCATAGGGAGTGGCCTTCCGAGCCCGAAATACCAAGTGTTGTCAAGACATAGCTCCCTTTTGCTAGACCTTCAGGCAAACTTCTCCTGCATTTGGTTACAAAGCCTGTCTCACGTTCGTAGCTACCGGATTTCAATGATTACTAATTGTGTCCTTCCTTCAGATATAATCAAAAACGCATCATTTAATTTTTGACCTCTTCAATTTTTATGTACATTTATTTATAGGTTTAGTTGCGGGAGTGAATCTTACTAAGAGTCTTTTTTTCCCACTTATACATTTGAAATGGCTCGTATTTGACTGAAAATGAATTAAGTTGTACGAGTATAGACTGCTTAAGGTCTTATCACACACACCCTTTTTCCTATTGCCACAGAGTAAAATATTCTAAATTAACGATTAAATTTAAAACACAAATTTTCTACCTCCCTTTGGTAGTATAGCAGTGATATTTTCTCGAGATAAATTTCTTTGAGTTTTTCTGATCTTATTCGCTTTAACAGCTCAACAGATAAAAGTCATTCAACGGCAGCCAAATTCCATTCCGTGTGATTTATGTGGTCATAAGCGAAGAAAACAAATAACAAAGCAGGCTTGCAAGGGGCTTTCAATAAGGGAATTTATTATTTTAAGAAAATTTCTTAAAATAAAAACTGCATTTATGTTATGTAAATTACCTTTAAAAATACGCATTTGGGTCTTATATGTTGAACAAAAGAAATATATAAAAGAAAAGTCCACTAAAGTAACGTCCATTCATGGAAAACCCATCAACGGAATAAAGCCATCCAAAACGCCTAAATTTATGCAACGCATTGTCCATATTTCATACTTGTATTTTCATTTTACGCAGCACCAAAACAAATAACGCGGCAGGGGCAAATAGCTCTAGCATATCTACCAAATGGCGAATCACACCAGCGGCGATTTTATCCACATCAACAACAAAAACGTAGTACACCAACAAAATGCCGTTGACTATTACTCCCACACTCGCAATGACGACAAAGGCATTCATTTATTTCGTGCAACACAAATTTGCCATTTTGATTATCATATCTCATCCACAAGCAGGCAGCAGTCAACGAGGCATTTATTCTGTCAAATGAGCGTCCCTAACTAGGGGCAATAGGAGCGCGCATAGCATAGCACCAACAAGTCAAGTCAGTGAGCTAACGCAATCTATTTGAATACACACACGCACGCAGATTCGTAATTCTCCTTTTCTGCTTTAGTCATTGTTTTTGTAACGAAATGGTGTTGTTTTTTAGGTTTGAGCTTATGAAAAATATGGGGGCACGTTGTCATTGCGTAGGCGGAAGGATGCTTAGTTGAATCCTGTGTAATGCTGGAAGGTGTGATGTTGTATGCGCAACGTGCTGTTATGTAAGGTGTGCTTACCTGTTTGGCAAACGCATTAACTCATAGACTGAGGCTAACAGCGAAGCACAGCTGGGATTTGGAAATTGAAATGGGAAATAAATTTCGGATTTTTTTGGAGGCTGTAAATATGTGCATAAGTTTATTATTTGCGTCAACGACAGAAAACTTTATATGCAAATGGATAAACATTTTTGTTTTGTCATGAAAGAGTGTTTACAACAAGCACTCTGCCAAAAATTAGCTAGCAAGGATACAGGTTGTTGCAAGGAGAACCACAATAATTTTCCAATTATCGTTGGTAAAGAATTACCATTTTTGGCACCGGGTTTTATGGAACCTTATATTTTGACGATAAATGAGACATCAAGGCTACGAAAGCTATTAACAATGTTGCACTGAAAAGTATATTGAAAGCAGAAGGCTTTAAGATGGCTTCTTGTTAGCCAGAAGCCTCTTTGGATTTTGATGGAGATTACCTTTTCGCCAAACTGCTGGTACCCAAGTAGAAAAATGTCTTCTTGTGCCAAAGTAAGAGGTCTCCAAAAATTTTGGATTGGCTGCAAGTAGTCAGTTTGGGCTATGAAGGATTTCAGGCAGTTTAAAGCAGTTGTAACCGAGTGACAGGTGCCTTTCGATTTTGCAATATTCCTGCGAATGCTTGGTGCCTCATTTTCAAAGGATTGTACCGAAGGTAAGTATGTTTCGAACGCCTGCAAGAAGGTGTGGGTTATAAGTGCTCATCTCTAAGGCAGGAAACTAAATTATTCAGGTTGGAAAATCATTCAAAACAGCTGAAAGACTAGTTGACCTACATATCAGGAAAAAAGCAATTTGAAATGACAGTGAATTTTTAAATTAAATATACATATATTTTTCGGCGAGAAGCGTTTAATTTCTCGTTTTAGCTCGATACATTTAATCTGCCGTGTTTCCAGTTTTCCTTCCATATAATAGTTTCTCCCAAGGCTCTCAACATGAGCTTTTATTCCATTGATGACCTCTTCATTCGACCCAACTCTCTTACGGCCCAAGCATTCTTTGGGGCTGGGAAACAGGAAAAAGTCGCCGGGGACTTAATCGGGAGAATATGCTGGATGGGGTAACAATTCGTAGCCCCAATTATGGACTAGACTAGACTATGGTAACTAGATGCGGTCGCACTATTTCATTGCCTTGATGGAACATTACCTTTTTCTAAGCCAAATGCAGTCGTTTCTGCTTCAAATCAATATCCAATCTGGCCAAATTCTCTTCGTTATATTCGCCGCTGGCACCAGGTGCATGTCAAACAAAAAAAACTGTGTCCATGACCTTGTTAGCCAACACACCCGTACCGATTTTATATTGTGCACGCTCACCCAGAGAAACCCACAGTATTGATGGTTCCTTGGTATCAGGTGTGGTGTAATTGTAACGAAACGCCGCAAAAGCTCGTTCGGATTGCGGCTGAACATCGCCAAACTTTCCGTTGGAGGGCTCCACGGTTGCGTTTATGGACGAGTGGGGGCAAGCACGGCACTCATCGCGCCAATAGCTATTTCGTGTCCAAATATTCACGAAAGATTTGATATAACTGCTCAGCTGAGATAGTCTCAGCTGCCTTTCACTATTAGATCGTCCAATATCATTCAACGGATTTTATCAACTTCTGGAGTGACGACCTCTTTTGTGCGACCTGAAGGTTCTGCGGCACTTGTGCTGGAACTCAGTAAGCCACTTCTTAACCGCCGGAATCGATGAGGCAGAGTCGCCGTAGTATTTATCATTGGCTTTGGTGATGGTTTTTTACGCCAATAATAATGCTGCATCAGCACACGAATTTCAGTTTTTTCTATTGTCGTTTAAACTCACGAGGCTTTCTATTTTCAGTGGCTGTCAAACACAAACTAATTGGCACAGTTTGCTAAAAAAATGTGCAGTGGTCTACTAGTCGATGGCAGCGGTGTTGAATTTAAAGTTATAGCGCGGGACATTCAAAACTTTACTGACTTCTCAAATTGCCTTCGTATCATTTACACTACACTGTACATACCGTACGCATATCTTAGAGAAGTGTATGACAGAGGATATGCGATAAAAAGAACCAGCGCAGGCACCATTTAGGCATTCAGGCAGTCATACTACTACTTGGACATATCTATAAACGAGTATTTTCTTGTTCACAAAAAAGACACAAGTTTCCGTCTTGTTTTACTCAATACCCGAATGGAATTGAACGAGTTCGCCGATGAACTGGCAAGAGATGGCATATTGCTTTCCTTAAGAGGCCGCTCTTTGGCCATCCTTTTGCTAGAATGAAATTAAGTTTTTTGAAGTATTCTTATACGCACCGGATCGGCCGGCCGCGGAGATGGAATGGAGGCTTTGGGCCTCATGCATAAAAAGTGAGCTTAAGCTCCGACTCGATTTTCAGTACAAATTCTTGAGCTTGAGCTCACCCTTTCAGTGCAAAAATTGAGTCTGAGCTTAAGCTCACTTTTTATGCATAAGGCCCTTTATCTTGAACACGCTAAATAGCGCTAGACTTGACATTTTTAAAAGATTTACATATATTCTGCACCTTCCTATAACTGCGAGTTTGATTGTGACATGATTTTTTAAGCGGAAGGACATCGATTTTTTTGTGACAAACTAAAAGTAACGGTTTATTTAAACTTTTAAAATGCAGAACTCTGGAAAAGTATTCTCGCTGGTTAAAAAATATTGTCTTGAACTTTAGAAGGGCTTTCAAAATTTTAAGTCTTTTTTACCTATAAACAGTACTATATGCAGGGAAATTTTTAAGAATCAGTTCAAAAAAAAAGAAAAAAAAACAGTTTTATACCCTATTTTTTATTTTGAAATCAAGAGATATTTAGGGAGTGCTCAAAGCGCTCAACGTTTTTCATGTTTTAGATCGGAAAACTTGGTTCCTATTCTGGAGAGCCCCAGTAATAATACCCAATTGTAACTATATATTATAGGTCCGCCAATACCCCCAGAAAATGTAATGGGTGGCCAATAAAAAAACTTTAGCATTAAAAATTAATGATTAAGAAACAACTGGGCATCAATACTGAACATCTCCTGAAGAGAGCAACAGTTTTCGATCGAAAAATATTGATTTTCAGAAAATGTATACCATTTCTACGAAAAATTGTTTTTTTCCCATATAGAATACTTGAAAAACTTTAAGCGCTTTGAGCACTCCCTAAATATCTTTTGATTTCAAAATAAAAAATAGGGGTATAATTTTTTCGGTATAGAACAATCCTAGGGTGTGCCGGCATTAAAATTCCGACTTATGCTGAAAATTTTTCTTACATCGCTATTTTACTCTTAGAAATTACAAAAAAGTTCCCCTGATGCCGTGTGCCGTATGCTGACTTGTAAACTCCCCTAAAGTCCCTCTTACTTTACCTTTAGGATTCTCCCCTACTTCGTAAGATATTTATGTCTAACTGTGTAAGATGGCGCAATGGCAAGTACCCGCTTACCAACCGCCTCCAGCCCCCTCCGAAAAAAAAACAAAACGGCGCACAATGCTATGCACACATAAGCATACATACATATGTATATTAAAAATGGCGAAACTGAGTCCATTGTTTACAAACATCCTACAGCAGCAATTACTGTGACCACCATAACGAATGGGTTATAAAACTCAACAGTATCACTTGTGCAATATCATTGTCATGACGCCGTCCGCCGTCCTAATGTCATCATGTAACAACAGATTGATAATTTTCAACTGAAAACCTCAAAATTGTTTCCGAATTAAAATATCGCCCCCATTTTCAAGCATTTGTGTACTCCCCTCCTGGCGACAATATTTCATTGCTACAAAGCTTCCCATATCAGTTCTCCATCTCTCATTTAACATCAACATTGTTACTCATACGCCCCGGTGGACGGTCGCCAAGCAACAAAAATTTTGCAATAGCAACCAGCCGACCGACCAATGCGGTCTCGGTATCCTTCATCGCTCAAACAACAACAGTATAGGCTTACAGCTCGGCGGCAGCTTTACAACTGCACGCTTCTCCCTACCATACGCCCAAGGCATCGCCTACTGCGACGTTATGGAGTTGAAAGTTCAAATTTCATTTTAATAATAAACGCTATAAATTTCATATTATGGCGCATTGTTCTGTTGGCGCGTCCGCTTAATGTCCATGTGACGCCGGTGTCTCGTGCCGGCCATTCATTTAAGGGTCTACTATATCCAGTAGACCGTATCTTCCTCGATTTTATGTGAAGCGAGTGTGTCCTGCTGCAATTCACACTCTACATACATCCTTACATCCTATCTGCCATTTGTGCCTAAAATGGAATAAAACTGGAACTCTGCTGCGTTAGAGTGAAATCTGCTGACGACATTTTGTCAAACCTTCAACGGCCAGTGATTCGAAAATAACGGCGCAGCTCATTTTTCGCGGTGATTTCGGAACATTTCCCTACACATTTTTCATGCTCTCATCGACTTTTCTTTCGCTCTTGAATTCATGCACTTCCCGCTTTAATACAAAGTGCTAATGTTGGGTGACAGTACATTCTGCTCCTACTGTCTGTATGTACAATTTTTGCTATTCACCCCACACAAGAGTAGGAGTTCAGTGGGTGGTTCTTATTTGCATTTAAATGTTTTGAATTTTTCCTCATTAAGCCATCTAAAATTTCACCCGAAATAGTAATTCACCCTACTGGTAGCGATGTGACTTTTTAACCGTATTTTTTAGATTTCTTAACTATCTTTAGCAAAAAATGTTGATGAGAGTAGGAGATTTATTAAGTGGGAATATTTTCACCGTCACCACCTGCAGGAGTTGCAAATACTCGTACTTATTTATCTCTTAGCATTGGATGCTGAATGAAAGGAGACGCTGGTAGTTATTCGTGAATCTTTTTATTTTAGCGTCACTGCAATCATTAAAGTTATAAATTCTGAAAAAGAAAGAAAACCCGATTTTTGTATATATTTTATATTTATATATACATATATAATTTAAATTTTTATGAAAAAAGGCAAATTTTAACAAGGAAAAAATTTAAATTATAAAAAATTTTTTTTATTTATTATTATTTTTTTTGTTTTGTATTAAAGCCTGTTCCTTTGAAAAAAAAACAAACTACTAACGATAAAAATCGACGAATAAGTAAAGGGGTTTTAAATGGTCAATTGAAAATGTGCAATAATTTTTCGTACGAAATAGGAGCAGAAAATAACGGGTGCCGTGCAATAAAGCCATAGGAAATAACGCCATATGGCCTTATTTCACTTTACATTGTGAAATAAAGCCATATTTTTGCGTATGGGCTTATTTCTTGCTGTGAATGGGAAATAAACCCATTATGGCGTCATTGCACTTTTGATAATTTGTTGTGTAATGTTTACCTAATGCAAAGCTGGTGTGCATATGTACATAAAGTAACTGGGTAATTCGGCGCGGGGTAGCGAGCCAATGCGGACCGACGCTAAAGAAACAACATTTTCTTATTGTATTGAAATAAGATCGCATGGCTTTATTTCTCATATGTAAAATATTTGCTTATGACTTTATTTCACTTTCCCCATGGAAATAAAGCTGTATGGCCTTATTTCGCCATGTGAATTAAAATAAAGCCATGTTAAAGTTTGAATATTTTCCCATTCGCAATGCAAACTTAAAATAATAACTGATCTAAAAAAATGGTATACAGATCCGTAATCTACGACTCAAAATTAAGTTTACGTGTCTCGGCGTTTTCAGTGCAATTTTAGCGTCCCTACGGTGTAATGGCCTATTTTGTAATAGGAAATGTGTCTACCAATGCCCCTTTAGGATCAATTAAGGAAGCCAGAGATACAAAATATTTTTCAGGTATTTCATTAAAGCATTTAAATAACTAATTTATTTATTTTAGGGGGAATAGAACACTTACCTATGTCTGACAACTATCGACCACACAGTTAATTTGCCATCAACCTCTTGACCCTGTGAGAGGTTCGCAGTCTCAATGATTTCTAGTAACCTGGGATGTTAAATGATATCAAAGGTTTTTGAGAAATACCTATCTTTAGACAACAAGAAAGAGTTACGATATAGTCTAACAGAAAAGTTTTTAGGCTTTTACAGAGTCTCAATTCTTCTACTAAGTAGGTAACTTCTTATTAAAAAATCACTACAATTCGGCTGAGTACACTGAGGGAAATAATGCATAGTAAAAATGAATACTTTATATTTGATTATCGTTTAAAAATGTTCGTATTTAAAAATAATATTTTCATACAAAATTTATTACGCACGTATTTGACTGTTCACATCTGAGTATATATATGTAAGCTCTGATAGCGGTGACAACACACACACACATACATAGTACAAATCGCTTGCTGTGGTGTTGATGGATATTCAACATTTGAAAGCAAATTTATATGTCTGGGTGTAGCTGAGTGCGCAAAGATGCTTGCCACAAGTTGTTGATATCCGGAGATGATCGGGTTCGAATTCCACTGCAGGCAACATGCAAATAAATTTTTTTTTTTAGTTTTTGTCTTGATTATTCACTTCACGGATGCTTTTTCAGTACGAACGCGGTCATTTTAATATGCGCGTAATTGAATTGAATATTTACCAATATACAGTACTTTCTTTGACGTTTATAGTAAGATCAATTACGTTTCTATTTGATTTTAATATTTTTTTCCCTCAGTGTATAATTTTATCTGGACAGCATGTGTTCGAGTTATATAATATAAATTATATCAGCATGCAGAGTGCTTTAGCGTAAACTCCGATTGTTTGCTTTAAATCGCAGCTATTTAAGTTTTCGCAATCTACCGTATTGCTTTTATCCCCTTTTCATATAACTTAATTTACACGCAATTCACTTCAACTGTCCAATACTATTCTCTACTCCAACAAAAAGCGCCACCATTTATTTTTCTCAGGTGCTCTTAATGGATGTTATATGTATGTCGTACTGTTGGTACTTGTTTGGCTATGGTGATCAATTGTCGTTGGCGATACAAAATTGCCAACGGAAGCGGATGTCATGCCATAAAATTTCGAAAAGCAAAAGCAAAGCAGACAACGCTTTGCCCATATAAATGATGCTGCAATGCTTGCCGCGTTGGTAATAAGAGAAAATGCTAGCAGCGCAACCAAACGACTGCACTTTTTCTTGCGAACATCGATTTGGACTTGCAATACCTCTTTTGGACACTTTTTTTTTTACTCCCTACCTTCAACGCACTTTTTGCTTGCTCTTGTCCCAACAACGGACGCGCTTCAACTAAGTACGTGCCGCTGCCAAGTTAAAATATTCATTTCTGCTTTAGCAAAAAGTGTTCGATGCTCAAATGAATTTGTCATTTTAAATTTGTCGGTGAACAGCGGCGAACCACTGCAGCAGAGTGCCGGAAGTGGCGATGGGAGACTCGAAAGCGAACATAGTTAGGTATGAAACTGAACAACCAGTGCAGCGCAGTTATGAACGGCAACTATGCCGGGTAAGGTAGAAACAAAACAAAAAATTATCTACACAGCCCGGATGTTAAATTGAAGAGGAGACAAAAAGCGGATATGACAGGAAGTGCAAGCGGAAGTACAGAAAATAGTGTTCAACAACCACCCGGCGAGCTGGCAGCCAAAGAGGCGTGCAACCAAAGGCACAGCCAGGAGACCCAAAGAATGGCCACGGTAGACAACAGATGTGTTATTTGTACCGCTGCCTCACGCGCCTACTTACTACCTCAACTCTTTCTCATTTTGGCTCCTTCAGCGGTAACCTTGTTTGGGTCCATTTTGTTTCACTTTGTTGGCGTATGCCCAATATTCGCAGATTTATTTAAACTCGCCGCTTGACTGGACGCTATCGGTTGGACTTGCCGTGGCTATGTGTTTTGCTATGTATGTATGTGCGCATGCTCCCTGGCTACCAAATTACACTTATATGCAATAATTTCATTAATATTTAAGTACGATGCTGCATGAGTTTAAAAATATTTCAACTTTTACTTTTGCTAATTTAAAAACATTCCCTCGAAGTTAAATTAAAACTTTTTAATGGCCGTGAACTTATTTATTTATACATACTTTAAAATAAATAAGTTAACGACCCTAAGAGACTTGATTGGGAACAAATTTGTCGACTTTAAAAATTCGAAAGGCTTACGAAAAATTCGTTGCTTAATAACAGTGGCTTAGTTATATTATCCGGCTGGTTATAAGGCCAGAACAATTCGTTGTTTATTTGCAGGCTCATAATACAGATAATTTAACTCACCCCTTAAAGAAGAAGCGGTGTACACTCAGAAAAAAAGTCTTCATTCGTTATGCACCTCCTGCAAATCCTATCATGGGTCTAAATCAAACTTTGCAATTAAAGGCAAATGCTTTCAATAAAAAGTGTCTTGTTAGTTTACCAGCTATAAGCCTTAACAACTTCTCTCTTAAAAGATAAAAGAAAACTTTCGAGCTGGCTGTCAGCCTGGCCAATGACGCCAGTGTGCCCTGGAGCTCAGTTAAGGTGCACCTATATCGCACTTTTGATGTACCTTTATACACATGCACCCAGTCGGCAACCGAATGGCTTTGAAATTCGCTCGAAACTATAGCCTGTCGGCTGTGGCGTCACGTGAGATCGCAGATTCGAGGCCGCTTGGAGGTGGTAAAGATTTTTAAATTTAAATTAATGTAAGTAAAAATAATTATTTCAATTTAAATATAAATAATAAATTTGAAAATCGAATTGCATTGCAGAAATAACTTACACACGGGAAGAAATGCGTGTGCCATACAAAAAAATAAATAAATAAAAAATAAATATTTCCTTTTTGGTTGTTGTTGTTTCCGACAGGGTGGGTGTATGATGTATTTTGGAACGAATTTCCGTCATCCCTTGTCAAATTTGGTTTGGAGACAAACCGGTTTCGGCGTTGTGTGTGTCGTTTTTCGTCCTCCAAACCAAATTTGACAAGGGATGACGGAAATTCGTTCCAAAATACATTGAAAAAAAAATACTTCTTTTTATTAAATTGAAAAAAAAACACTTTTTTTATTAAATATAAAAATTTCAATAAAAAACACGCAATTAAATAAAATTAATTAATTAAAAAATAAATAAGTTAAAAATATAAATAAATTAAACAAAATAAAAATTTTGCCTGCGCCAAAACTTGAACCTGGGACCTCAGGCATACCACACGAGTGCCTTGCTCTGTCGGCCATTGCGACTGTTAGAGCACCGCGAGCAAACAGGCATACTTACATTTTTCACGGGGGATGAATTGGCAGACTATCTCATCAACTGGTATGATGTCAGTAGATGCTGATGCATAGCCTGACAATTGACATCTCGTAGGACATCGTAATGTTCAAAATACCAGTCGCTAACTCTGAAAAAAGATAGAGCGTGAACTAGTTGTTCTAGTTCACAACCAGTAGCTTTCCCTGGAGGGTATTTACCAATCGAAGAAATGTATTCGAAAAAGACGCCAGACTACATAGATAAGTATATGCTAGCCAAATTATGACTTTAACAGTAACATATAAGTGCGATTACCACCTAAAGGGAGAGGGAAAACAAATACAAACCGCACAATTATGGCGATTTCTGATATTACATCACGGCTTATGTTTGTGCTTATCTTGAATCTAAGCTTAACAGAAAATAAAAAGTCACGTTCAGTGTCTTAGCCAATTATTGTTTCTGTTGCCTGGTTTCCCGTTCATAGGAAAACATCTAAGACCAAAATCGGCTGCTGAATTTGCGAAGCCAGGAGTCTGTTGGAATGAATTTGAAGCCGTGGCTAACCCTAGATTGCATTAATATATTTGAATATGCACTAACTATTATTAACTCTTGTAAAAGGAAATTTGTTTTTTGAAAATTACGTTCTTTCAGCCAAAAAGCGAAGCGTTTTTCCTTATTCTCTTACTTGCTATGTCTTGCCCTACTTTCTTTCCGCTGACTTTAACATATGTATAGCCATAAATTTATGTCACTTACATGTGTATATCTTTCGCATATCGATTTTATAAGTCATCAGATATTACAGCGAAACGCCATACTCAAAGTGTCTTAATGAAATTAGCCACAAAGCTTTGGTTAAAAGTTAAATGGTGTTATTCTTAACATACACACATAACAGTTTTATGTAACAAGTTATGTATAGTTGTTACTTACGAATATACACACTTAGTATAAACATTAAGTTGGGTCACATTAAGAGACATTAGCTGTAAAATCAGACACGTACGCTTAATTTTGGGTGGTAGATTGCGGATATGTACACCATTATTACAGATCAGGTCATTTTCCCAGAATATTTTCATTTTAAGTTTGCATTGTGAATGAAAAAAATTCAAACTTTATTATGGAAAATGTTACTCATACGCCATGTACGATTTGACGTATGAGTTACGTTATTTCCTGCTCCTATTATACACGAAAAATTATTGCACATTTTAAATTGACCATTCAAAACTTTTTTATATATCCATTGATTGACAGAGTTTGATACAATTGAAAAAAATCTATTATTTTCCATTTAAGATTTTTTTTTTATAAAAATTAAAATATCTGCGGAAAATTACCTGATCTACAAAAACGGTTTACAAACACTTAATCTGCGACCCATTTCAATCTTTCCAACGGTGTTATTTTTCTTTAATTTATTTGAATTCAATACAGCTATAAAAATTAAAAGCTAAATGAAGCTAAAAATTTGGTGACTTTCATAAAATAGACCAGTGAGTCACACTAGTATACATACATATGTATATATATGTTCATTAGGGTGGTTCAAAAATGCATGTGAAAAGGATTAATCGGAATTCTAATGCTCCCACCCACTAGGATTGCTCGATTCCGCAAAAAAAATACCCACGTTTTTTTTATTTTGAAATCAAAAAATATTTAGAGATGGCCGAAAGCGCTCAAAGTTTTGAATGTATTTTATATGGGGAAAAACTATTTCTTGTAGAACTGGTAAGGAATCTTTGAAAATCGGTATTTTTTTATCGGAAAAAACTCTTTCCTTTAGGCGACCTCAAATTGTTTATTTTACCATTTTTTAAGACTAGCGATTTTTTATGGATCCTCCATTGCATTTTTTGTTGTTTTTTGGGGCCAAAAATTCCGACTTTCCTTGTTTTTGGACCACCCTAACGTGCATACACATGTTTGCACATTCGTTCGCTAGAGTAGTCATTGTGCTTTGTTAGAAAGTTTTAGATAAAAGCGAACTTCAAGGAGCAACTTTTACTCAGCTCCACGCGAATGAATACAAATAACTCGGAACAAGCGGAAGCGTTGTGCGCGTAGTGCAACAGCAATGGATAGTAAAAGTACTAAGGCCCCGCGGTAATTCCACGCTTTCGTATACGCAAGCACACACCCATACATACATGCACACTTCAGAGTAAGCGTCAAACAAAAGGGTAACTGAACTTGTCCCAGTTTTACCAAAAACTTGGCCGTTCAATGCTTTGCGCTGTGCTTTTTTTTGCTCATATTTACTTTCTATTACAGCAAACAATAACTTTTTGCAATTTTCTGTCACTTCCGCAACCACATCCTCTGTTGCTTTTCTTTATCAGCATTGGCCTTTTTCATTGCACTTAGCTTACTTTTTGTTTGCTGCAGGCCTTACTTGGCTACTTGCTTCTTGACGCTGTTTTGCTTTGACTTCACATCGCATAATTTCCTGATTATTCTTTTGCACTTTACTCTTCCTCTTGGTCTTCTTCTTCTTCGTTCTAGCAGCTGGCCTGCTTTGGCATTTGCCCCCAATTGAATTATATCGGCATGAAAGCCAATTTTATAATTGAAACACTTTTATTGCTTGGGGCGGAAGTCTATTTTTTGTTTTTTTAATTTACTCTCCACAAGTCTCACTGCATCGGCGGCAAAGGCAAGCGTGTGTCTGTAGGTATAGATGTAAGCACACATACACGCCGGTGCAGAAAAAGAAAATATCGAAGCTGTTTGAGTTTACGGAATTTCAGCAAAAGTTAACAAAGTCGACACCCCCATCAAAGACACAAACGACGATAGCAATAGGACATACTTCATAAATACATACATACATACTTACTTATATCCGTGTGCATTGTGCGCCAAGGCAGCTTGCCTCGCTTGCATAGCAACAGCAAAGTCTACGTCATCGACATTTCGACTGCCCCGTCGTTAAATCGTCGTAATCACAATTTTCGGCAAACCAGTACAAGCAACATGCATACATACAAATCTACACTCACATAATTCTTTGGATGTTTTATAGAGCCCCAAACTCACTATCATCCAACATCCTGCCTGCCCCTTTGCCTTCACATCCTTTGCCTTTTGCTGCTCTTGACTTTAAATGTTTCGTTTATTTTATTGGAATCGCATTTCGGGTTCATCGAAAAAGTTTGTTGGCAAATCAATAATGGTTTGGCATATCGTAGCAATCAAACTGTGGCTGTGACTTTTTTTTTTTGTATCTGTGATGGCTGTCGAAATTAGCTGGATTGCCTGCTGATTGTTGTCTCAGCGCGTTCAGTTGCTATGAAATGCCAGTCGCCAAACCAACGTCAATTGATTCTGCCAAATTATTATTCATCAGCCCCGCCTTCTTCCGAATTTCGTCTCGTCTAGTCTCCTTCCCTTCTGCATAAATTCTCTTTTTCCATGCCATCCTTTTGATAGAACGCTTGTGCTGTAATTGAAAACTTTTTCCGTTTACATACTTTGAATAATTGGAAGGAGAGAGTAAAATAATAAGCCACGCGCAAAAAGGAGTCGTCGAGGCGAAGGGAATGCGAAAGCAACTTTTGCATTGAAAGGGACGCTCTTTGATGGAGCTGCTGATGACTAATAAACATTTTTTGAAAGCCGCATTGAAGAATTCGTTTTTCGATTAAGAAAATAGTTGAAAACACCATTATTGATTACTTTTTTTGCGTTGCGATTGTCAGCCGCACTGATTGAATGTTCACACAAGCAACAGCCACAGGATATATTTTTACTCTCAAAATTACATATGTAGATACTTAGGTTGTTTTAACGTTAACTTGAGTTATTTGTATCGAAACACGTTTGACTTTAAATACCTCTAATAAGCATTTCTGAGAAACTGGAATATAACTAATTAATTATTCAATATACAGAGTCGCTACCAAACAATACAGATTGATAGTGTCTCCTCCCGGAAATCAGTTTATAATTAATCTCTCTCCTCCGTAACTCGGAAATAAACTCATATACCTCAGTTAGACTTAGTACACATTATTTTTAACCTAAGAATAAGTGGTACCGAAAGCAGAACAAATCAGACCGCGACCACACCCACCTGTCATATAACGGTGTTTTTTTTTTTAATAATATTTTGACTTTTGGAGCGGTGGCTGTTTTGGCCTATTTTTCTTCAAAAATTAAGAGGTCATTAATGTTGTGGATAATTGAGAGAGCCGCATAAATCCAGTCCTTACTGGAACAATGAACAACTCTTACTGCAACCAGAAAATCTCCTATTCAATACAATGTAGCAAATTAACCGAAAATACCAAAACTACAAAAAGTGTGGCGCCCAACGAACACATCCACATACTATAACAGCAGGAATCGCACAGAGAGCACACAAGGTCACCACGAACCTTGCATGGGAATACTTTTAGCCACTAGCACTCATTTGGGTATGGAGGGGAATACATAATGGTCTATGGATTCGGGGTAGCCACATTTGAAAATGGGCAACAGAGAATATTAAAAAAAACCCTAGCCACGTCCATCGGTCTGGCTTAAAGCAGTGTCAGACGACATTATCACTTCTGGTTGATAAAGCAATCGCAACTAGGGGAACAAGAAAGTCACTGAAGGATCTTCTCTTCGGGGAATCATCATGCCTGTCACCGACTTGTGAAATCCCCCACACAATAGTTGAATCCTAATGGTTTTCACTATGTCTACGTCATTATAACGCTCATACAGGTCGTCATTCTTACCATTACGGCACTCGTCGCCTACGTCCCACAGATCTTGCGGTGAATTGTTCTCTCGGAAGCCTTTCCATATATTTGTTCGACACGATGTGAAATTTGGAAAGCATAATCTTTGTTCGTCGGAAGAGATCGGCTTGCCTAGATTATATGTTACGTTTACGCTGGACCAGAGGTACATAAATACCTTCACTACTTCAAAGTTATAACTATCCTGCAAAAACTGCGACTAATCCGGGATGAATCCGTGACCAATCGCAAAGCAACTTGCGACTAATACCCCTTATCATCTCTTTATATGGAATGAACTGTGCGCTTTTGTTCGAGCACGTCCTATGAAGAGACTAATTGTTCCTCTTTAAACCCATACAGGTATAATAAGCGACTAGTCACTTTCGATTCGAACCTGGGTTCTCAGGATTGTTAAGCGAATACTCTGTCCCTGTGCCAACGCCGCACATGAAATTTCATTTACTAAGTGCGTATATGTTATTAAATCGTTAATAATACCCGTTGAAGATGAGTCGGGGACTAAATAATCTCCAATAATATCCGTATGAAACTAGTTGTGAATAATTAATGCCCAATTGTACCCGATTGAGAGTAAACTCGGAATACTCTCTTTAGATATTAGTCGCACAATTATTTGCAGGGTACGAACAGAGAGAGGGCGCGAAGAATCTTTTTGTGATCCAGGATATTCACCACTAATGTGGAGAATAAAGCGAGCTTTTGCTATAGTTATATAATGTATGCGTAACAGTATTTATTAGAATGAAGACGTCGCACAAAAGTGACTCGCTTTTTATTAAACCATATTTGCTCAAAAACAACGCAGAGAAGACTTCCCAATTTTGGACGCTGCTCACGGTGGTGGCCAGCGTAGTTTTGCAGAGACTCAAATTTCAGGTATGGAATCTTGGAGGCTGTTACTTAGTGAAAAGCGATTTGAATTCAATAAAAAAAGTGGTGTATGGCAATTTTCTTATCACCGTATTTTCCTGGATTTGACACACAGCGAAAAATTGGCAAATGTAGCGTTTTCTAGGCCTGAAGACACACTTGTGCGGTCCAACTGATTAGTTCAAGAAAGTATTCAGTCCTATATCGTCCATAGCATTCTGAATCAAAACAAAAAAAAATTAAAAACAATATTTGGCGCTTACAAGCTCTTCATATAATTTGTGGTGTTCATCTTGATAATAATTGTCATACAGTCGGGGCATATCATTCACATATTTCCGTCTCTCGTTTCTTCCCTTTGGGCAGACAAGTCTCCTCAATTGTCTCCTTCAGCCCAAATATCACTTGCACAGCTATTCGCTGCAGCTATTAGGCTGTGTAAGTTTTTAAGTAAATAATTCGTTTTGGCCATTGCGGGTTGTTCAATAAAGAACATTCGCTTTCAGCATACCTAGAAGCACACAACCTACATAATTGGCAATATGGCAAAGCAGTACTGCGCAAGTTTCCTTAACGATACGTAATACTGGATCAGTAAAAATTTTTAATCAAATAGAGTTTTGTCAAAAAAGATCACCATATATATACTTACTACCTGTCTGTTGTTTTCAATGTGTATTTTTTGCATGCAATGTTTTTTAAAATTGGCTGGCTGAAAAGGTGTCTCAAGCCACTATATATATATATGCATTTTTGATCGAATTTTCAATGCTTACTACTCCTCTTCTTAAATTAAATAAAAATATATATAAACTTTTTCATTTCAACATTAGGGTGGGTCAATTAGTAGGTCAATTAAAAAAGTTGATTCATATCCTTGCGATTCTGGTACTATGGACCATAACAAACATTTTCGCCCAAGGAACCATACCTCTAAAATCATTTTCGAGCCTGCCAAAATTTTTTGGTAGATATTTTCAAAAATACCAAATAAACGACCTCTTAGATGCATTTCAAAGACAAAAAAATATTATTGAAAATGTGTATACGGGGGTTTTTTGGGTCAGAGAATCCATTTTTCGCATTAATTTTTAATTTTGATCGCCACCAGAGTCCGTTTTTGAACAATTTTTTGGATTTTTCACTTTTTTTGGGGGAAATTGACGAACTTATTGCTCAAATAGTCAAATCTTTGACTTTCTAATAATTTAAAATAATGGAAAAATATTTATTTCTTTATTTTGCTTTATTTTTTTATTTTAATTTTTTTTTATTTTTTTTTTTTTTTTGCAATCAAAATTAAAAATTAATGCGAAAAATGGATTCTCTGACCCAAAAAACCCCCGTATACACATTTTCAATAATATTTTTTTGTCTTTGAAATGCATCTAAGAGGTCGTTTATTTGGTATTTTTGAAAATATCTACCAAAAAATTTTGGCAGGCTCGAAAATGATTTTAGAGGTATGGTTCCTTGGGCGAAAATGTTTGTTATGGTCCATAGTACCAGAATCGCAAGGATATGAATCAACTTTTTTAATTGACCCACCCTGCTATACATATATACTTATGATTTTGAATCGGTTAATGTGCATGGTTGAGTCGTTCATGTAAATCAGTCACGCACTCACACATGCATAAACTATCAGTGTAATTAATTGCTTTCAATATTTGCTTTGCTTTACTTACTCTTGCTGAAAGGACAGCGCACATTCAATTGGGGGCAGCTGCGATTAGTTAATTTTGCTTCACATACATATGTATGTAGATTCACCACACTCTTCGTGAGCAGCTTTCCAAGGCTGCTAGTCATTTAATGCATGCTTTGCTCTTTGCCATTTTATCTGTGCAAATTGTCTCAATGAAAATGATGCGATTCATATGTTAAATAAGTAGTTTCATATCGCATATTTATTATTAGATGTGACACACTTGGTATACATGAGATATATATGTATGTAGATTAGAGTGGTTCAAAATAAGTAAAGTGGGAATTTTAATGCTCACACCCCCTGAGAGTTGAAGTCGGTTTTTTTTTGCTAAAAATTACTAGTATATTTAGAGGTCGCTCAAAGCGCTCAAAGCTTTCCATGTATTTTACAAGGGGAAAAAAGAACTTTTCGTTGAAGTGGTATGGAATTCTTGAAAATCAATATTTTTCGATCGGAAAACTGTGGTTCTCTTCAGGTGATTCCCAGTAATAATAACCAATTATTTATTTAATCATTTTTTCATAGTAACTATATTACTATTAAGCTTGCCGTCACTTAATATCTTCTCGAAAAGGTACTTAAGGCTACTTGGAATATTAAAAGAAAATGATTGCTGGAAGCAAAGATGTAGATCACAGTTCAGTACGCTACAATTTTCTTTGGGAAAATCTTCAATTCTGCAATTGCAATCTTCAAGGTAATGAGCTACGCGGTGAAAAATAATTGGAAAGGCAGCAATTGGGAATAGCTGGTTTAAGGGGAGTCAGACGAGGCATTCCTTCGATTTGTATCGCTCCCACCTTCGCACCACCGCAACCATCAGAAACTGGGTGAATATTTCAACCAGCAAGGAAAAGAAGATGCCCCTCCACTTTAGATGATTCAGATTAGTGCTTGCTTTCATTGAGCCGTTTTAAGGCAAAAGTTTTACTAATCCTAAGCATTTTTGATTTGCTATGGAGTAGGTTAAAGGTTGGCAAGGATCTGAGGTGTAAGATGTACATATGTATATTATGAATGCTGATGATAGACATCAAAATAAATTTATACTTTTAATCGTCATATAATTTTTCCAACATGACTTGCAGCATTTTGTATACATGCGGCTGCATTTGATCCTAATATATTATATGCTAAGAAAGTGACAGCAAAGCACGTCATATTTATATCAAATATTATTACGGATTAATCTGTTATGCCACCAGTTGTTTGGAATTTCAAATGTTTTCTACCAACTCTCTAATCGTAATAAATTCGTCGATTGTAATACCAATGTATAACTAAATATATTCAAACATCAAACCACCTAAACACCCGCGTTTAGGCAATTACCAACTAGTAATTTTCTGTATTTCCAAACTACTGCCAATTATCTGCCTAATCTAATGAATTCAAAACCACAAGTAAATTAAAATTTCAAGTAGATTTTCGAAATAAAACATGTAAAGCAATACGCATTGGTTGCCCGTAGCTGTTGAGCAGGTAATTGGCAAATGATGGGGATAATATGAATTGTAATTGGTCATTGAAATGTGCATGTACTTACATACATTCATACATACATGTGGTGTGTGTGTGTGTGAGAGTTCAAATGGAAGCACTCTCAAACACACATACACTCATATGTCTACCTCGAATAACAAATCGAAACTTGAATACGAAATTCACCCGCAATGTTGCACAACTCAGTTGTTGTCAGTTTCAAAATCAATTGCAGCTAACATACTATATATCTATGTGTATATAAAAATCGTTTAATTATCACTTTTTGTTGGTACATATGTGTTTAGTATGCTCAGAAAGGTAATGCTTGCTATGCCATTGGCAAGTTTTTCTATTGAACGCGCATCCATAGCACACTTGCAGCCTTAAATGACTACACCTAGTGACTGGTATATTTGCATACGTATATGCATATACATAAATGCATGTAATTTGCTCTATTTCACACATTTTTACTTCATATTTCAATGCATGTATTTTCTGGGAAATCAGCCTTGAATTCTGTCACATTTGCAATCTATGCTCTAACGCAGTTACAATTGAAAACACATCTCTTTTGTTTTTTTTTTTTTTTTTTTTGAAAATGCACATGATTATACTTTAGCAGATTGGCAATTATAGCACGCTATCTATAAGCGATAGCAAGCCATCGACGCAACAACATATAACATACAAAATCAAGAGTCTTCATTCGTATTTCCTTCAGCTGCAGAGTAGACAGACCTACTTCTAACACTCCATCTCCAGTAAGGCTAGAGTTCTTAAGAAGGCTTTCAAGTGTTCTGTTATTCGGCCATCATGTCAACATATAAATATAATGAGCGAATAGAGCGCAGGAAGCCCTGAATGTTTGGTGTCTAGCACAAATATTTAACAAAGCAATATTCAAGGTCTTTTGGCAAAGAAACGATCAAGAATAGTGACTTATTCTGACACTAGGCAATAAAATCTCTTTTATTCCGCGAACTGAGTAAATAAAGTATGAGACATACTATGTACATATGTTGGTTACCGTTGTGCAACGTAAGCAGCATAAGCTAGACTGTCAGCTCTAGATACCCAGAAGAGCATTACCCGAGACCTGCCCTCACATGATTTTAAACCGTCCTGGTATTCTGGCGTATCCTAGTAGACCATGCAGGGGAGTTTTCCCTAAGCGCGCAAAGTTCACGAAGAAGTGGTCTAAACATTTGTCTCAAAAAATCTCATATTAACATCCTCCAAACTCTGTCCAGAACGAAAGTATGGAGTGCCAAGTAGTATGTCTAATGCCGCTTATGGTGTCTAGTGAGTTGATTTCTGCAGCAGAAACCATTTATCTGATGGAGTTGTCTCTTCTAGTGTATTGTGGACTATAATTTCCACCTTTAGCACTAGCATTGGACATAAGGCGTATGAATCTTTTACGTGCCACTGCTTAAGCTTTGTTGTGATCTGCTTAACAACCGGCCATTGCCTCGTCGTATTACGTGCATACAGTTCTTTTTCCATGGAGACAATATCAGCTGCTTAAGCTGAGGACTTGAAACCGTCTAACCGTAGGAATAATGAGTTCTCAGGCGTTCACTTAGTAAAATCTAGTCACTGTGGAGCTCCGTTTTCCCACAAGCTGAGTTTCCGTAGCTCTTTCCCTGCTACCCATTACATTCGCAGAGGAGATACTTTCGTTTGCCAAAGCTTTTATGGTCTTCTCCTCATCGATTCGCACACAAGTTAATTCAATTAAGGCATACGTCTTTTGCAGAGCCTTCTCTCTCGGCGTCAGCGAAATTGTGTATCCCATTTTTTCTTTTGCTTCTTTACCACGACATTAGCGAAACCTTTTAGGAACTAAGTGGAAAGGATTCCGCGATCTTGGAAGTTTTGTTACATTTTATAACGATTGCGAGGTATAAACTCTTACCCACAATATGGGTTAGACTCAGAACTGGCATCCACCTGACTGGGAAACAGGCAGCTATGCCCTCATACGTTGGTAGAAGGAGATAATACTACACTTTTGTTTTAGTGTACTGCAGTATCTTTGTATATGAAGATATATCCTCTATATAGATAGTTCTTCGATAACTTGGAGACCTAGCGCTTTCGGAAATCAGGCCTCTTTTGAGATTTTTAATTTTTCGCAGAATATCGGAGATATCTTCTCCCAAAGCAGCATAACAACAGAACAAGCTTTTAATTGGGGCCTGCTGTTGGTCTACCGCAGCAACTTGTCCTAAATTCTAAGCGGCCTAAGCTTTGTAATTCACTTGGAAAAGAACCGATTCATGGATGCATGTGTGCACCTTAATGTACACATATACTTTTACATATGTATATGTATGTATATGCATACAATTAACAGGAATTTCGTTAGAGCATGAATACCTCGTTGCAACACTGACATCGGTATCCATGGCATCCATTAAGAATCTGCAGAATTTTCATTAGAAACACATGCATGTATGTATAAGTCATAGCGATGAGGCTGGCGCTTGAGCAGAGAGGGACAATGATAAAGCCTGGCATTACAATATCCATTAGTATCAGATAGCACATGCAGCATGCATACTCCGCCCCATACAAACATACATATATATATATGTATATTAGAGAATTCCAGTAAATGCTTGCCTATGGGTGGGCGGCGGAATGCGTGTAAATGCATATGCCATGTGCAAACGCTCGAGTGAATTTCTGCTCACGTTGCAATGAGTTTGGGGGTACGCAGCATGCATGTCAAACGCTTACGCGCGTCACTGGTTGAAGCTTTTATTGAAATTTATTTCGAGTTTTTCGCCAAAGTATTAAAAAATATATACATATTTTCAATTCTTGCTGCTTCCCTGCCTATGAGTGAGGCAGCTACTCACCGCCTGCTGATCGCTGACAGGCAGACGTCCACGAGAAGTTCCGCTAACGCTAGCTGCTCGCTCGCCTGCTGGCTGCATTTGAAAACGAAAAGTTTGTTGCAAACTCAGCGTGGCAAGGATTGCAACGCTTCTCACTAGCGCTCGCTCTAGCAAATGCGCTGCCATTCAGGCGGAAGTGCGCTAATGTTGACATTTTCCACAGCGCTTCCGTTCGTTTCCTTCACTTCTCTGATTTTTATACTCAACGGTTGCACGTAGCTAGCTGACTCGCGCTTTGCAAGGCATCGCTGTTCGTTTGAAGAAAACTTCGCGAAAAAATAAAAATAAATTAAAGTTTTGCAAACATTAAATAGTATTTGTACGTATGAATGTGCGTTGCCTGGCAATATTTTTTCTCAACCGTTCAAACTAAGTGGAGAAATTGGTGCTTACTTGTGTTATTGTTGCTGAAAGTGAGTGGCATATAGCAGAAACTGTGGAAAACTACTGGTAAACAAAAGCAAAGTACTTGCATGTTGCTACGCTTAACGATATCAACAGTCAACAAGCTGTTGCTGGAAAATTTTATTTTCTTGCCAATTCTACAGCTTAGCAACACCAGCCATAAAAAACGAGAATCAGCAAAAAAATAACGTTTATAGTTTTACAGTTTCAGCAAGTTTCGATTCACTACAGCAACAACTGGTTATTGACTAAAATTTAAATTTCGTTCATAAATTTATAGGCGAGTTACTAAAGTGCTTAAAATTTGTTTGCAATATTTGATATTTCATGCAGTATTCACATATGAATGTGTTTCATCACGAAGAAAATATTTCGAAGCTGGTGTGCATTTATTTTGAAGAAGGCATACACAGAAGTATATTCGAGAAAGTGCTTGTATGTATACTACATAACCTAGCGCTCGAGGCTAGAAAAGCAGCTACCATATCAGAAACCTTAATAATGAAATTCCTTTGCAGTTAACAATAACAAACTTGAAAATTCGAAACGTTGCATTGCAATTTCGTTGCTTCTGTGCTATTCGATGCAAACTTTGCCATGCATAATGTGACCAACTATTTCATAGCTCAAAGACGTACAGGTTAGGTTGGGTTAGGTTGGAGTGGTGCACTTGGACAAGCTGAACGCAGACCATTAATTTAGTCGGCGAGTAGCCGCGAGCCATTTAAGAAATATCAATCGCTGCCGATTTCGTTGCTTGAGAGCTCACGATTAGTTATGAAGTGCGAGTCAAAACGTTTGCACCTTAGCCTCGCGAAGGCTACACATTCTAAAAGAAAGTGTGGAGATTATTCCACCTCATATTCCTCTGTATAGCTGATACCAAAGGGATCATTTTAAATTCCTAGTCTTACCGCAGGAATACCAATGGCACAATGGCCTGTCCATCCCAGAAGTACTCCGACGCGATTGATAGAGAGGTCAGAGATTTACCTATTTAGAGTACACCATCATAGCGTTTAGGGCTCTAACAGATGTCGCATTCTTCAGCAGTGAGTCTACCGCTTACTTGATGACAGCTATTTCCACCTGAAAGACACCGCAGAAGTTCATAAGTTTTGATCCATCCGTGAAGAAGTTTACCGCTCCCTTCTATCAGCAACCCCGCCCTACCCAGTCCTCCCTTGAGGGAATGTAGGTAGAAAAGAAGCTTCTGGGAGCCATTTCGAAGGCTTTGTAATCTATGTGTTCAGAGACGAAGTCAAAGCCCTCCAGAACTCCAGAGTGTTCAACTGTCGAGCCAGTTAATCATCCGATTTCCTCGATTTACTTTACCAAAGTAAGCAGTGCGGTACCCACCGATCTTCCCTCGCAAGAAGCATGTTGGGTTCCATAAAGACAGTCACGAGGAATCGCGTTTATTATGTGCATCTGACTGATAGACCTAAAATCCGTAGGGGACTACCATCCAAGCTTTAGAGATGTGCCCTGTCCTTACGCAGTTTGCATAAATAGGAGACAACCAATTCCACGACACCTTCAGCTGCGCCGGTATGATGCCATCAGTCCCCGGCGACTTGAAGGGTTTGAACGAATTAATCGTCCAGGCCATGTGACGATCGTCCAGATGGTCGGAGAAATATAGGAACTGAAGTACAAAATATCCCAAAGAAATATTTTGACTATACTGCGAAGTACGAAGTACAATGGCTAAAAAAGAAGTACGGTTGGTCACATTAGGCATGCAGTACAACGCAATTTTTACGTTCTTTTCCATACATATGTATATACATTTTAGATTTTCAATGCCAGCAAAGTTATTTATTCAGGTGCTTTTTATTTTAGTAACCGAAGACAAATCTCTTTTTGTACGATTTTTATGTTATTTCACCACTTTAGTTAAGAAAAATTTCAAAGCAGAGCCTTTGAATATAGTAAATATTATACAAAAATTAATTTTCCTTAAGTCTTCGTAAGCAGATAGAATTATTCTTGCAAAACTGCAAAGAGTTGGGGACATGTCATGCTGCCCATCTAGGCTAGCTGCATAGACAGGAGCAGAACTTAGAGGACTTAGAGGACGTATTTTCAGCAGAGGTGGCTGCTAAAGAGAAATCAATCGATTGGCTATATAATAATATAATAACTATTAGAAGTGTAAATATCAACTGTGACAGCCAGGAGACAATCAGGTTTTTGGGATCGCCTATCTTGCAATCAAAATTCGCCATACACTATCTGATCTCCATATGAGTCTACTCGAGTTACTTTCCTAATTAAGCAGTGTCATTTTCAGTACTATATGCGGCTGATAATTGCCTAGCCGATGATATCTGGCTGCGGACAACTTTTCAAGGTTAAATTCGATGCAGGGTAAAAATGCTAACACTGAAGCCTGGAATGCATTGGAGTTTTAAGTCTTGAGCCTAGTTTTTCATCCTTGACCCAGCTCTGTACCAATGTAAGTATTTTGGATTAGGAGAACGGATCCCGTGAATTTTTTTTTTCGAAAGCAAATCCTCTTGGTCGTGAAATCAGCAAGTTCGCATCTTTTCAACACTCATATCTTTTCAGATATCTTTTATAAAGCATTTTTGCATAGAAGTTTTCGTAAAAAAGCCGATTAGGGATTTACTTTGAGACGGCTGCTACTTGCTTAATGAATTTGAAAATGTATATTTTCCAAAAGCAACTCCACAGACGCGGTTGATCAAGTTATCCGTATGTCTACATATTTCATCTCAGCAGAGTATTCAGGCACTGATATCGAAGAGTGACCAAAGCAAGGTTCGGTTAACACTTTTTCGCTTTAACGAATATCAGTAGGGTTTATGCCTCTTAGTTCCAATGCATTTGAGATAGCACCAGGCAAGACTTAAGAGAGGGATGTTTCCGGGACCGGAATTTCAATGGGCCCAAACTCTTTGGAAATTAAGTTCGAAGAAAAAAAATTTTATTTGATTTGATAAATAGAAAGCATTGTTTAAACAAATTAGTTTTTGGGGGAGGAGGTTCACGGCCCTGGATATAACCACAGGTAGTATTATTGAGCACCTCCTCAACATCTCATAAGGCTCACAGAAAGTAATCCTTAGTAGAGCCGTGGAGAGAAAATTCCTCCCGGGGGTAAATACGTATATTCAAGTATTTGAAATTAGCGCTGTCTTTTTCAGTGAATAATGCCGAGCATAAGTTCACTCTCCACTCTTAAAACAGTATTTAATCATACCCTAAAGAGTATAGCTTAAAATTAAATTTGTTAATTGAATGACTTTCGTTTTATTTGTTTAGATTTGTTTTCAATAAAAGTTTTTCCAAAAGTTCCCACTCAGTTATATACGGGTACGTATGTAGCACCACGCAGTTTTGAAAATTAAGCAATAAAATTCCACACAAACAGCAGCCAAAGTCAATTGCAAAGGTGTGGCATTAACTGATGAAAAAGTGCCGGACTATAAACAACCGTCAGCTGTACTGAGAGCAAACATGTGAAGAAAGTGTCGAGCGAAATACGTAGTTACAGAAGTTTTTTCTAAGTATATCATTTCCCAACAGTATATTTGCTTTCAAACCCATGCATGTTCGTGTATATTGTATGTTTGTACATATGTAATTCTGCGTGTGTATGCTCCTTCGGATGCTCTAGTGAGCATGTTACACGCGACGACAGTGACGCCGATACTTGAGAAACTCTTAATCTTTGCAACTTTTTAATTACTTTTTCTAAAAGTTGGCAGTATTTTAAATTGTTTAGAAAAGTTGGTGGTACAGTAAAAAATGGAATTCGAAATAAAACAACGTCTACAAAATAGCAGAAGCAATACAACAGAGTGCAAATAGCAAAAAAACAAAGCAACCAAAACTTAACAGAAAGAAGAAACTGAAAAGAATTGCAAACACCAAAGCCAATAGAACAAACACGCAGGCATGCAAACCGAGTGAGGTTTGCGTGCGTAGAAAAATGTGGCACACTGCATTACTAATGTGACCAACCGTACTTCTTTCGGTAGTACAGTACTTCTTTTTTAGCTCTTGTACTTCGTACTTCGAAGTACAGTAAAATGTACTTATTTGCGATATTTTGTACTTCAGGTCCTGAACTTCTGCGATCTTATGGACGATCGTCACATGTGCGATACGTTCGTTCAAACCACTTAAATCGTCGGGGACCGAGGGCATCATGCCTGCGCAGCTGCGATGTTAGGCCTACCAGTCTCTTTTCGTAGACCTGTACATAAGAAACGCGATTCCTCGCGACTGTCATTCAAGAGCTCAACATGATTATTGCAAGGAAAGGTCGGTGAATACCGCTCTGCACACATTAGTAAAGTGGTCAGAGGAAGCCTTCAGGCATAAATATTATGTAGCAGGGGCCTTCTTCGACATCGAGGGGGCCTCCAACAATGTCACTCCAGAGGTAATAGTTAAGTATATATTACGAATATAGGCTGAAACCTGAAAAGGCTTATCTACTGCTTACTTCGTGACGGCACTTTCGCAGCAGAGTGGGCGATCGCCTGCACTCAGCGCAGAGTCAATAGAGGCATTCCGCAAGGTTGTGTTCTCGTTCCCCTGCTCTGCATTGTGTTTGTAAACGACCTTCTAGTGCAACTTAAAAAGTAGCTGTCGGCTATATATATGATGTGGAACTTTTTCTTAAAAGACGATTTGTATTTGATCTGGCTCTGAACCAGGTAACTAGGTGGGTGATCAACGGCGGCCTCGCAGTAAATACCAGCAAGTCGGTACTGGTCTTCTTTACCAGGAACTCAAGATGCCCGTTGTGGACAGGGTCGAGTACTTAGGCTTTGTCCTGGATACGAAGCTGTCATGGAAGCCTAACATTGAGGAAAGGGTAAGAAAGGCGACGGTTGCCTTGTACTTCTGTAGCGGAGTTATCGGTAAAAGGTGAGGTCTCTCGTCCAAAGTAATTCATTAGCTCTATGAAACCTGATTTAAGCCTACACCTACACCTAAGTTGAACACGGAGCCTGCGGATAATGCAGACAGAATTGTCGCAGCACGAACTGCTATCAGGCTAAGGGTAACCGGGTGGTAACACTCTAGAGTTCTGGAGGGAATCGATTTCGCCCTAAACACATAGATCACAGCGCCTTCAAAATGGCTTTCAGAAGCTTCTTCTCTACCTACATATATTCCCTGAAGAGAGGACTGGCTAGGGCGGGGTTACTCGAAGAAGGGAGCGATAAACTTCTTCACGGACGAATAAAAACTTGGAGACAGGATTGGTGGGATGTCTGTTGTCGATAACTCACCACCAAAACTATGTCCAGGCTTCCGCACGGCTGCTATGTTTTTCAGATGGAAACAGCTGACATCAAGGAAGCGGTAGACTCACTACTAAAGGGTGTGATGGAGCGCTCAACATCGGTAAAGGAATGTCTGATCTCTCTATCAATCGTGTCTGAGTACTTCTTAGGTACTTCTTCTAGTTTAGGCAACGGGTCACAGTGACATCGAGGGGAAACTGCGTGGTTGATGTCCTGGCTTTGGAAAGGCACCTTTAAACCGCGATGCTCCTTTTGTGACATAAAAAAGGAAAAGAAGATGTTTATCTGGTGCAGTAAATTTTTTTATAGGGCACTCTAAAATACAGCTGTCGAGAGGAGGATGGCGTAACATTATTTCCACACTTTCTTTTAGACTGTTCAACCTTCGCGAGCCTAAGATGGAAGCATTTTGGCTCACACTTCTGAGCTTAGGGATCGAAATTAACCGCATTCCAAATTTGGTAATCGGCTCACGGTGTTTACCTAACCCAACCTAACGTTTACTTCTTTGAGCTATGAAAATGTTGGTCAAATTATGCATGACACATGTCACAAACTAGAGTGGCCATGTTGAAAGTTAGGGTTTTTATATATTTAGTTTTGAATTGAATGCTTCTATCACTCCCAAATAATATTTAAAAATCAGATCCCTATACTTTAATTTGATTTATCTGCTAATTAACTGACAAACCCGTTGGGCGTGGCACCAAGAATTGTCAACTTTTTGATCGGCTATATCTTCCAATGAGAAGTAGGATATAGAGCTCAAACCAATCAGTTGCAATCTGCAGAATGCTGGACAGTTACACATATGATGGTCAGAGGCAGCCTGGTTTTCAATACTTCCTTTTATGCGGTGCACGTCATCTAGAGGACCGCTGTGGCTGATTGGTTGGATATGCGTCCTAAAATTTCGTAACCTGTATTCGATTCTAACAGCGGTCGCCCTCGGCAGGCAATGGTAAACATCCGAGTGCATTTCTATCTTGAAACAATACATATGAAACAATATAATATATATAATATGAATAAAAAGCTAGTAACATAAAATGCTCAACTAATTTAATGCTATTATTTTTCAAACTTCAATTCAAAATTCTTCATTTATAGTCATATAGTCCCCCTCATACCAGAATCAACTGCGTATTATCAAATTTCGTATGAGTTATTTTTTAATGCAAATTTTGATTTATTATTCTCTTTGCAGATGCGGTGACCAAAGATAGTTAAAGAGTTCAAGAGTGAAACCTGAAAGAAGAAAGCTGAAAAAGGGTTGTCAAACACATATGTGACATGCCGAAAATTGCGGCTCTCGTAGGCAAGGGTATGTGACAAGCAAATGAAAAGAAACAACGAATGCAAAAAAATTTGTTTGCATACATAGACATAGCCATATAGAAGTGATGTAAAATCACTGCCAAAATACTAGCGGATTTAGTAGAACACGAATAAAAAAGGGACATAAAAATTTAAGCTCAAGCAATACGCCGCGCAGAAACAACGCACAAACAAACTGAAGGCAGAAAGTTTTCAAAGTCTGTCTTCTGACGACAGAGCAATGGCATTTGATGACTGCTGCTTGCCCGAAAATGAGACTAACCGGCAGACAAGCACGAGAACAACAACAATAGCAACAGAAGTGTCCGCAAAAGGAAAAATACAAACAGCCTTCGCAACACTTGACAACACACCACAGCTGCGTATGCAACAACAACGAAAGGGATTGTGAAAAAGAGCAAAGCAACAGCTGTAACTGCAATAACCAGCAGGACAACATTAAGCCGCATTAAACCACACTGCCGACGCCACTCGCGGAACACAGCCACTGCCACAGGCATTGCATAAAACGAGAAGCCGCAGAAAAAACCAGCTGGTGGAAAAAAAGCAATCACGCTGTTGATTGTACGACGCTTATGGTGAAAGTGCTGCTGGTCAACGACCACCAACCAACAAGCAATTCAGCTACAAAACAACAACAAAAAACTAACGCGCGCAAATAGTAAAAATCAAAAGAGGTAGAGGGAGATAGAGAAAAGGAGCAAAGGAATCTCAAATCACAGTCCTTGGGCAATTCGAGCACATTGAAATTGGAATTGACTAGCGGCAATAGAGTGTCGCTCTTTGACGTTGTTGTTGTTGTTTGTTTCGCCAGGCACTGAACTCAGTTATACTGGGCAGGCTCGTCTAGTCGCTTTTCCTCTATTTTTTTTTTTGCTTTTGCTTTATCAACACAGCAAGCAGCGAACCCTTTCACGCCTACGATAAGCAAATAGAGCAAGTAAATTGAAAAATCAAAGAATATAAATAAATAAACCAAAAGGCAAGCAGTACGAAAAACAAACAAAACCGATATATTGAGAAAAGGTCACGAAACAGCGTTAGAGCCTTATATTCGGAGAGGAGCAGCTGTCATCAGCAGCAAGTTTTTTTTTTTCAATTCTCTTTAAATTTTTGGTGGCTCACTTTCCCATTTCGTTATTTCAAAAGCACACGTTATCAGATTTACATCTGCTTCTCACCGTCAAACTACTGTTACACGTCTGACGGTTTCTGCAAGCCTCCCTCTCCTCGTCGCACACTCAAAGGCAATTCCTATCAGCGAGATGATATCAAAATTTTGGTTGAACGTTTGGTGTGCACTGGTGGTCAGCTGGTTCCCACTGCTAACCGACGGCTATCTGAATGTTTTCATCAGTCATCGCGAAGTCATCAAATTAATGGGTGAGTAAAATTTCTTAAATCCAAATCATGTATGTACTTTTACACGATCAAATTCCATTCAGTCAAAGTTTAGCATTAAATTATTTAAATGGAAAATATAATTTCGCACACAATGCACAAAATTTAAAGCACTGCGTACACTTAGTAGGGGTTAAACAAATTTTTGGGCATGCAAATTTGCATTTTTCAGTTAGTTATGCGCAGTGAACCAGAAATGTGGTTACTCATACGCCCCCGTTGCTCGCCCAGTGTTATCTGTGTGGGTGCGTATCTCCTCTTTATTTCTTTTATTTTTTGTTATTTTTAGACTATATACTATGCTTCTGCAGTTTTTTTAACGATAACATATTCATTTATTCATTTCAAAAGCAGATTGAAAGTTTTGTATTTTATGCAGCAAAATAAATGTTCGTCAACGGGGCGTATACGCAACATATTTTGATTTGACTTATTTTTACAAGCTTTTATTTATTTTGCTACTGGGTATGCATGTATGTTTATTTGGCTCTACTCTGACAATGAATTTTTAACCAACTTCCCCGATGAGTTAAAGACTTTGAACTTGAAACTTAAATAGCTCAGAAGTTGATGGCAATGCAATATGAAAGATGAATTAATTCGCTAGGTGGCCGATAAGCCTAGTGCATTTGATATTCAACACCCTTACGATTGCATAACTATCAGACATAGAATGTCCAATTTATCGCACCATCAACACTTCTTTCTAAAGAGGAGTCGGAATGTAGGCCAGCCTCGCTCTACTGCAGGGAAAATTATTTCAATATAATGTCGCCGTTGTGAAAAATTCGCAGAGTATTAGAGAAATTTTATATTTGTAGCTGCAAAGATCTCATCCGATTTTTTGTCGAATTTTCTTAAATAAAATAAACTGTGCACACTTCGATTCTTTTACAAAACTTCGGAGAAAATTTCGGCAAAGCAATGAAAATAATGTTGCTATGTGTGCAAGATTTTTGCAGTACTTTTTTAATTTTTCGTATAGAAGTTTCTTTACTTTCACTTCATACAATTTTCTTTGAAGATTCGTAAAAAAATCGTTACAGAAATGAAACACCCCTAAGGATTTCGTTAAGATTTCGGGTACTTTGGTTTGCAGGATTCCTTTTATTATAACAAATATAAATGTTTGTGAGTGAGTGAGTGTTTCTTCTGCGCCCGTAAAAATTGAACTCTTATTAGTTCTACTATACCGGCCTATTTTTTAAGAGAGTTGCCACCTTTTTAAAAAGTTAAAATTAATTAATTGATAAGGTAAATAAATGTATCAACAGTGTAGCTGTCAAATGAAAACGTTTCCCAAATGAATTATTTCGAAAATACTTTTAAGGGGGTTACCACCTGCAAACAAACTTAAAATTGAGTAATTAATAAAGAAGAAAATCAAACGAGAGGCATTAAGACCGATTTACTTCGAAAATATATTTCAAGAGGGTTGGCACCTGTTTAAAAATCTAAAACCAATTTAATTTACAAATAGGTATTTTAATACGGCTATCAAACTGCAGAGGTTTAAGAAAGCTTTATTTCAAAAACATGTTTAAAAGGAAGTAAAAAACCAATTTAAATAACAAGTTAAATAAAATATTTTAATGTGGTATAAAACGAGAGAGGTTTTACAAACGCTGTATCTATGTACATATTTGGAAAATATTTTTGAAAGAAATTGGCACCAGTTTAGACATTTAATGAAAGTTTGTGAGTGCGTATATTTTTGTGTCTTTGTATGTATAAAATTTGGCGTACAAATAGCTTATGGACTGGATTTTTATATAGAATTTTTCTTGAAAGGGGATGTCACCTGATGAGAAAACAAATCTACTTTCATCGAATCCAAGCGAACGATATTCAAGAAAGCTTTATTAGGAAAACCAACCTATTTAAAAAGTCAAATTGAATTTTATTAATAAGTTGACCGGAGTACTGTAATGTGAGTGGCAAACGAACGAGGTTTTCCATAGCTTTACTTAGAAAATATTTTGATGAGGGCTGCCACTGATTTAAAAGTAAAATCCCATTTTTTCATAAGTTAAATAAAGTAAAGTAGTGTTTCGAAAATATTTTTAAAGACGGTTGCCAACTGCTAAAAAGTCAAACTAAATTTAGTCAATAAGTAAAATGAAACATTAAAAATTATGTTCAGTCAAACGAAAGCTCTTTAAGAAGGTTTTAATTGGAAGATATTTTAAAAGGTGGTTAGTACCTGTTTATAAGTCGAATTCAATTTAATCAATTATTTTAATGTAATATTACAATATGCAAGTCAAACGAAAAGGTCGCCCCTTCACTGTGAAAACAGCTTTGAGGGGGATGCCACCTGTTTAAAAAATTAAATTCAAGAAAACATTTGCAAAATAGAAAATCTTTCGCCTCCCCAGTAAAGATAAATGAAATATAACAATGAGATATTGATGTGATGAAGAAAATACTCTTTTTCTAAAGAAATGGCAGCCTATACAAATAATTAAAAAAAAAATGTACGAAGTATGTCAGCTTTATTTTCATTTTTGATTTTAACCCATTGTATAACTGCGTACTGAATAAAAATGTTACTGCTACCTGGCACCCTTTATATTATTACACTATGATTTATGGAAGTTATTTTTTTATACTGAAATTCAAAAATCAGTTAAAATTCGACACAGGTTCTGGAACCTTGATACAATAAAACCTTTTTTCAATAAAATGTATCACTTTCGGTGATATAATTTTTCTTTGCATTTGAAATCATAGCATTAAACCGAACTTAACGCGGGTGGAGCTGTGGGCAAAAGCTAGTATATATACAGCGCCGGACTAAATTATAGGGAACAGGAATTTTTCATAATACATATATTCGAAATTTCTTATTTAAATTTTTTCCGCAATATATAGTTCATACTACGAAAAAAAAACCATAAAAATAAAATCTCTAAACTTTGTGCAAAACTCAGGAAAATTTGCATAGAAGCTTGCAACTTTTAATCGGATTTTTGAAAAAAAAAATATGGTTGTTTAGCTGATTTAAGTTTAGTATAACAAAGTGCAGGTTTGAATTTGGTAAAAAATCGCATTGATTTTTGCCATTTTTCTCCCGCAGTTTCGTCCTAACAAAAAAATTGTCGAACGTACATAATTTTTATGGAAGAAACTACATACTCAGAATTTTTGTAGCAAATCAGATAAAAAACTTGTAAATTTATATACAAATTTATTAAATTTTTTTGGGTTTTGCACAAAATTGAAAAATTTTGTTTTATATAAATAATTTGCACAAAAAAAAATAATTTTTGATTAAACACGGCCGCAAGCTCATTAAAATTGTTGAATATGAGGAGGAAAAAATAAAGAAAAAAATTTTGCATATATTGCGAAAAATTCCCAGTGCCTAATTTATTGCAGCACTGCATATATAAAATGCTCTTTCTATCTCTAAAATATATTTTTTTGCATTCCACCACATAAATTCGTTATTCGCCAAAAGTACCACTGACACACTTTCGTCCGAACAGATTGACTGATTAGTAGCGCTAGCCAAGTTTCACTTAAATTCACTTTTTCTTGCACGCGCAAAAGCACAAAGCCAGCAAAATAAATACAAATACTCAAAAAATATGTATGTATTTGTATAGCAACAAACCAAATGGCGAACTTTGAAAGTGAAAAACACTTGAAATATACAAATAAATTGCAAGCAAAGTGAAAGCCAAACAAATACAGATATGAAAGTGTTGATCAAGCCAAAAGCTGAAGCGGTTAACAATCAGGAAACGATTGAAAACAGCGGAGACTGCTTTGCCAAGCGAAATGTGAAAATGGTGAAAATATTTAATAGATTACCAGATTAAAAGCATCCTGGACGCGAAGGGAGTGGGCAAACAAACGAAAACACAAAGCCATTAAAAGAATAAATATATAATGTGCAAATATAAAAGTAACTAAGTATGTGTTTACGTTCGACAGTGTAGAAAGTTTTCGAGTGGCTTTCGAGCATATTTACAGATGTATGTATTTATAAATAAATGATACTCGAGCATATAGTAAACAGGACACGAGCGATATAAGTGGAGCTTAACTCTGCAGGCATTGTTCAATTTTATTTGCCACATACATACACACAAAATCATTTATTTTATTTTCGAAGAGGAAAACCTCGATATTAAAGTATCTGTGGAATGGAAATCATTACGGCACATACTTATTGTTGACACATAAAACCAAACAACAAAAAACTGCAAAAATATCCACGAAGAAAAACCATTCACGCTTTCGCTGTAGGTGGAGCAGTGTACCGTTAAACGCTATAGGATGAGTGATATGACATCGACAATCGCAACGCCACCGTCCACAGCTCGCGCCATATTTTCTATACGTATGTATGTATGTTTAATGGAGTACCATTTCATTAGCAAAATACTGAAGCTTCATTCGGGCGCTTTCACAAACGCAATGCATCATTAACGAAAACGCGATCCCACTGATTGTATCGAAGTAAAGGCCAGTGTGCAGCTCTCATGAAAAGTAAAAGCTCCATATAAAATGACGTACAAGAAATGGCTAAGAAATTTTCTTTAGCCAAATTTTCTTGAGGCAGTACGCAGTTCTTTCGAAATACGCTACGCTTTCTACTACGGTTTTCTAATGTTTTTTGTGAAAAAAGAGCACAAGGCAACCCATGCTTGCAACAGAAATATATGCCCGTTCCATTATTGCTTGAGGAAAGAGTGAGGCAACAGGCTGGCAGCCGCTGGCTGGGCGGCTGGTAGCACAAGTTAAAGCTAAGGCCATGCGACCTTGCCGATGAGCGATTGCCGTAATTGGAAGCCTACATGGATATGTACATTAGGGTGATTCAGAAAAAAAAAATACTTTTTTCCTCGGCACCATGCTCAAAAGTTTCGTTTAGATGCCAAAATAAATCTCTGAAAATATGAGCCCTTAATATTATTACTACGAATGTTCGCATCGCACTTTTCAATTTCCCATAAGAATAACACGGGAAGAGTTGTTTTTTTTTTAATTCTGATATTTATCATATTTTCTGATACTTATTTTGGCGTCTAAACGAAAATTTTGAGCATGGTTCCGAGGGAAAAAAATAAAACAAAATTTCTGAATCACCCTAATGTACATGCATATTTAGAAAGAGCACAAACTCCAATAAAGGAAAGCAGTCACTGACGCAATCGCTTTGTAATTGATTAATGATTCTTTCCGTATACCTTATGCACTTTCCATCATTTATCCACTTACCACAAAGCAGTGTTGTTTGTGTTTATATTATCGTGGTATCTTTAATGGCTACTAAGAGACCGGATATCTTTGTTAATATACTTCCGCTACTATGCTCAATGTATTCTTAGTTTTTTTTTCCAGTATTTCGTGCTCTAAATTTGTCGCTGCTTTTAACAACAAACAAAAATAAATGGGAAACCAATTGCAACAGAACCTCTACAATCAACAAATTCAAATACGACAAAACAAGTTTTGATTTATGTATTTATTTTCTAACAAAGCACCAATAGCTAAAACTAAACCACCACGGTTTTCGTTTACATATTTCAATCATTGTCATTTATATTGTGAGCGTTTTGGCTTTCAAATGATTTCAAAGAGAGAAAAGAGCAACTCACAATTAACTAATTACAATATATGAAACTAGTGAACCGTTTAAACAGGCGGGGTTGAATCACCTGAAAAATAGGTGGCAACGTATTTCGATTGATACCCATATTTTACTAAATCTTTTAACTTATTACATAATTTGAATTTAACTTTTTCAACAGGTGGCAAGCCTGTCCAAACACCTGTTTCACTGTTCACACTGTTTCGTCTGACAACCACATTTTAATATTTCATACAACTAAGTTCGACTTTTGAAACAGCTGGAACTGGAGTATTTGTATTGAAAAAGTGTAGTTGTAAAGAGGCCGGTAGAGGAATTTCTAAAATCAAACGAGATTTCTGAATTAACACCGTTGTGACTGCTTCTGCTTTCCTGTGCTCGTTCTTAGCCACCTCCAAAATATTTTCATCATGCTGACTAACTTTGGATATTTAGCAATATCCCAGTGGGAAAATGTAATGTATAGTAATCGAAAAAATAATCCGTAAAACAACCCTTTTCACATTCGAAAATGCATTTGTTTCCCCAGAGCGATGTCCTAGGAAAAGTGGAGCATTCAATTTTGCATTACGTAGTATCGAGAAGTGACTGTGTTTTAATATGAAATGTTTGGAACTTTTTGAATACATTAGAATGCTGATTACATATTTAACAGTAATTGGATATAAAACTCATAAGAAATACGTTCGATTATTTATCACGCATGTAATGCATTACTACTTTTTCACTGGGATATAATGCAGCAATCTTGGTGTTTCATGGATATTTGCTCTTCGCGTTTATCTTCGCTTTGCTCGCCGCTCCAGTATTTGCTAAGCTTAAGAGAAAATCTAATGGGTGTTTCATTCAATTCAGTGCCACTTCAGTTGTATCAACGATCAACAAACGCAGGCCTCTGTGACAATTGATAATTACGAATTCCATTACGCATAAAATTTTGTATTTTTTATTTATTGATTTTGTAAAAATTTTACTTCATTGTGTAGCTGTAGGGGGGCAGCTGTGCCCCTGCGTACGTCCTTGACGTTCCAACTAAAGATTTTTTAACACTCTTTCGTCTGACACCCATATTTATTATCTCATAATACAAATTTCAATTACCCTTGTTCAAATTGAATTTGTTTTTTTCAAAAACAGGTGGCAAGCCTCATACATGTAGTCCAGAAACAAAGCTTTGGATACCAATACATGAATATTTATGCGATTGGTAGTATCACAAGTGGAGCACGAACTGAATATATGACGATAAGTAATAAATATGGCATATCCCATACAAAGTAACTGTGTACATAAATACCCTTACATAAACATAACTACCACATTGCGAATTAAAATAAACGTCATTATAAAGTTACAGTATTTTCCAAGACACTTAACTAATATAAGACGCTTTTGTGCTGCATAAAGCCAAAAATTAATCCACACTCGTATTTTCAAAACGTAAAACAACAAATATACATACACACATATAAGTGCATCTAAGACGTCATCCTTACATAAATAATAAGTAGACGTGCTTTTAGTAAAGTTGTGTGGCGTGTAAATCAGCACAGATAAAAGATAAAACAGCAAAGCGGCTAAAGCATGGAGCAAGTGTGTAATAAGAAATGCACAAAACTTTTAAAAATATTCGGTAGAAGCACTTTACTGATATCACTGGTGTACGTACATCTTACACAACAGATACACATATCATACATTAGGGTGTCTCAGAACAGAAGCGGAAATTTTTAGGTTTTGCGAAATTCGGTAAACAATATTCAATATGTCCTATCTGCAGGTTTTACAATAATAAGATTCCTATATAAAAATCCATTTTAGACTTAACTATTTTATTAGAATTAACTATTGAATTTCAAAGTTAAAATTGCAACAAGTGATGATAATGAAGTGCTAGATGGGTTCCAACATCAGAATGTAGTTTTTGTATAAACTGCAGATAAGTCATATTGAATATAAACCCCCAATTTTTCTAACTTTTCTTTATGTATCCCTAACATTTCACATATAAATTCTTATTTCGGTAGAATCGCAATAACCTGTGCCGAATCTAAGTTATACTTAAATTCTCACTCCGTCAGATACATAACACTTCTGATACAATTGAAAACTTAGACAAAGAAGAAGTACAGTTTTTCAAAGAATTTAAGAATAAACAATTTTACAATAAAAATTTCCTGTTGGCTGATTTTCGGAGCGGGTCCGAAGACACCTTGACTTTTCTTAAATGCCTAAAGCAAGGTGAATTTATACAAGTTGGTATCGTTTGGGTAAAAACAAAAATTACAACAACAAATTAAACGGACAATGACGGAAAAAAGTACCACAATTATACAACAAACATATCATTTTGACTTTCAGAAGGACCGCGGCGAATTATAGCAACGCCTTGGTCTAAAGTTATACATATTTGCTTTTCGCCTTAGACCTTTTTTGAAACTTATTTTCAAAGGTATCTGCCAGACCTGATGATGCTTAAGTAAACTACAATACTTTTGTTAACTAAATTAAAATTTCTTTAGCATGTGTCAACTTATTTTGTGGAGGGCTCACACTTTTATTTACATGCATGTTTACATATTTCTATAGATATGTATGTAAGTCTGCACGTACATACATATAAGAAGGTATACAATGCTTATTTTCTTTACACACATTAGTTCACCATATCACCCAAGCATCTTATGAAAGAAAGTTTCCACCCTTGTAGGCTTATTCTTAAAGTGAGAGCGTATAAATTTTCTTGTTACACCTTCAAACATATGTGTATACACATGTGTGCACATTTGCTACTATGAAAAGTGCATATGGAGCGACAGAAACAGCGATGCATCTTTAACTTTTCCAACTTTTTACACATTTACACGTATGTAGGCTTATTCGGATGTTTGTGAATCGTACGATAGCATATGGGGAAATGTGCAGCTGCACTCAGCATATTGTTTCGAAGCATATCTACTATGTGTACCAACTTTTATTGTAAATGAAAACATGAGCATGACAGTATTTGTGTGTAGACATATGGATAACTTTTTGCAAGTCATGTACCTATGTGCGTCACGGTCGCTGTGTTGTAGGGTTAGAAGTGCGCACTGCCATTCCGCAGGGCCTGCGATCGAGCCCAATTTCAGACTAATATAAAAAACGAATGAAAAGAAAAGAAAATATTTCCTCAGTGTTTATTTCTGCCAAAAAATACAATCCCTGTACGTAGTCGGCGCATAACTGTAGACCACTCTGCTATGTGTGACAACATCAGAGCGCCCGCCACAAATCGGAGGAGAAGCTTGGCCAAACAACGACAAATTTTGTTAGCTCCAATCTGTTATATTACTACATATTAGCGTATCGTTCAGGCCTAACCAATCTACTCCAACGAAATGTTTGCGACAAAATCATAAGCGGTAAACTCAGAAACGTGACCAGACAGTATGGGAATGAAAAACTGAAAGTCGTGCTGTAATCTTTTAGTAGTTATTTCATAAATTTAAATTTTTACTTTGATGCACCTGACATGTATATACATATGTACATTAAAGTGGTCCAAAAATGTATGTAAAAAAAGGAACAGTCCAGCGCCTTCGTCTTGGTCTGCAGGCTGTATCGGAGATACAGCCGCTAAATTTAAACGTAGAATACGTGGTATGGTTAAGAGCATATCCAAGTAAAAAAACAAAAGCACACACTAAGCAAAAAATATCGATAACAAAAGCGATAATAATATCGGTAGCAAAATCGATAAAAACATCGATAAAGAAATCGATGAAAATATTGATATCAAAATCGAAAAAATATCGAAAGCAAA
>NW_016157123.1:619635-623651 GCF_001687245.7 Rhagoletis zephyria | reverse complement strand
TGCTAGAGCACTTTAAAGGCTCAAAATTGACCCCAAAATAAGGCAATGTTTACCGTTGTTTTTACGACAGAAACCGAATTGGTTATTTACAAAAATGAATCTGTCGACAGGTTTGGAATTTTATCTTTGAAACGCCACACTTTTCTTTGAAATCGCTTTATTAGTTCTCGTGCAATAACCGTTTTTGTGAAGCTCTAAAAATTACAACTACAACATTTGAACATAGCCCCCATACCTTAAGGTAAGACGTATTCTACGTCAAAAAATAAGGCCGGCTTTTTAATGCCGCCACCCCCTAGGATTCTTATATACCGAAAAAAATATACTTCTATTTTTTATTTCGAAATAAAAAATAATAATTAAGGAGTGCTCAAAGCGCTCAAAGTTTTCCATGTATTTTATATGGGGAAAAAACAACTTTTCGTAGAAATAGTGTACAATTCTTGAAAATCAATATTTTTCGATCGGAAAACTTTGCTTATCTTCAGGTGATTCCCGGCAATAAGACGCAATTGTTTCTTTAACAATTTTTTTATGGTAACTATACTTTAAGGTCCTCCAAAGCCCTTAGAAAATGCATTGGGGGGACCAATAAAAAATCTTTAATCATAAAAAAATGGTTAAATAAACAATTGGATATTAATAGTGGAAGTCTCCTGAAGAGAACCACAGTTTTCCGATCGAAACATTTTGATTTTCAAGAGTTTTATACCATTTCTACGAAAATTTGTTTTTTTCTCCATATAAAACACATGGAAAACTTTGAGCACCTTGAGCACTCCCCAAATATATTTTGATTTCAAAATAAAAATAGGGGTATATTTTTTTTCCTTTTTGGTTGTTGTTGTTTCCGACAGGGTGGGTGTATGATGTATTATGGAACGAATTTCCGTCATCCCTTGTCAAATTTGGTTTTTTCGATATAGAACAATCCTAGGGGGTGCCGGCATTAAAACTTCGACTTTATTTTTTTGGACCACTCTAATGTACATACATAGATACCCATGCACACTGGCTGGAAATCAATTAAATGGGCCTTCCTGTAAAATAGTTTTTAGACGAAAAATACTTTTATGATATAAACTTTATAGTGAAATATTTAAAAACAAAAAATTTTAAGAAATTTTTTAGAAAACTCTCTTAAAAAATCCTAACAAAAGAGACTTTCAGAAACAAAAAAAAAACGTTGACAAATTTTATATATATTTTTTTTTTTACTATCGACAAAATACATCGCCATGTTAAATTCGCCAGTTGTTTGCATGCAAAAGAGATTTAACCAGTACTAGATCTAAATGTACTGGAAGCGCACCAATTCAGAACTAGAGATTTTCCCCACAGCGGATGTAAAAAATCTCACACATAAGACTTCCCCTAATCATTGTAATTATGCCACTTGGCCCATTTTACTTACATAGATGAAAGTAAGTTCGGCAGACGATACCGAGTTGCCAACACTTTTTTATGTATATAAAATTTTCTCCGCCATAACTGCAAGTTGTTAGTGCCTATGTATGTATATATGAAAATTTAAATGAATGACCGCTCTCACCAGGATTGCCAGGTGTCCGCTTTTTGACCGGACAGTCTGGATTTTAGTCTGATCGTCCAGGTGACAATAAAAAACACAGACTGTGAAGTCTATGATCTGTTTAAACAAACACACATACACAACCCACCACCCCTCTTCCCGCTCCCCCGTTTCAGCCCTCACCCAACGAAAAGTGTCACACCTGACAACCCTGGCTCTCACACGTAGCTGCAATAGACAAAGACAGCAATTTGCATAAGGTTGCAGTGGATAATTAGTGTCATTAACTTACTTTAGTTGCAAACTATGTTTGTAAGGATGTTCTTAAAAAACCAACAACAGTAGTGCGGAACCGGAAAGCAGCAGCAGCAAGTCGCCGCAAAGCCACAAAGGCAATGGTGATGATGACGAAAAGTGCTGGCTGTAGTGGTAAAGTGCTCGGTAGACAGCTACTCGACAAAAGTATATCCCTAAAAGCGAAGCGAAAGAAAGAGGAATCAGAGGAAGAAGAGTCGCATACTGCAAAGAATTTTGCTGGAAATCAACTTTTTAAACCAAAGGTACATAATTGATGGTTGCTTGTGGATTTAATATTTAAAAAAAGGCTAATGTTCGCTGAACGAGCTTTTTAGAGGATCTTAGTTGAAAAAAACTTGCCGGTATGGTTAATATTTTTGTTGAGCAATTAGTCAGCAATAAGAAAAATTATGCACTTACACTTACACTTTGTCAATTCAAAAAAGCTATTTATTAGCGGTTAAACCGATGACTAGGTGGAGCTATTAATTTCATCAGTCCGAATATTTGACAAACGTAAGACCACTTCATGCTGATTGATTAGATATGTATGCATTTACAACAAGCACAAATGATGAAATGCCGTCGCATCTGCATGCATTGGGCATAAGAATGTAGAAAATGTGTAATGCCAACTCGAAGCAGGCGGCTAAAGTAGTAGTAGGGTAAACTTTTTTATTGCATTTATCTGTCACCTATACCTTTTGGCTTCCTTTCGCCACTGAGTTATCTCTGACAGGTCGCTCATTGCCATGTTGTATGGATAGTAGCAGGTGTGGTAAAGGGATTAAAATTACTACAAGTGGGCCATGTGACCTAAAAAGAAAGTGTAGCGCCGAAGTAGGTTTGAGAGTGCAATATGAAAGTGGAGAAGGCAGTAGAAGCAAAAATTAAGTAAATGAAATTAGAGTTGCTAAATAGTAGAACTGAATAAAATACCTGATAATACCAGCCAACACATTGAAGTTTAAAGGAGTGAAGCACATGACAACGGAAAGCTGAGCAAAAATTAAATAAATTAAAGAAAAAACTTTTTAATATACCACGCTTTTATAAAGGGACTAAAAAGTAGAAAATAATATTTCTCAGTCCAATAAAATTTGTTTTGATAACCTTTTATTTTGAATTTTTAGCAAAAGTCATTATAAACCATTTATGGGATTGAAAACGAAAAATGTGGAGCGTAAATTTTTATTTTCAAAACCAAATCGAAAATTTAAAAGAATACTGAATGTAAAAAATTAATAGATTAAAAAAGAAAAAATTAACAAAATAAGTTCTTAAAAATAAATCAAATTAAAAAATACATTTTTTTCTTTTTTAAACAATAAAATCTAAAAATTTAAAGAAAATAAAACTAACAGAAAAAAAATGTATTCAAAAAAGAAAAAATAATAAGATCAGTTGCTAAAAATTCAATTAGGTTGGAAGAAATATCTTGTCTTTTATACGAATAACATCTAAAAATTAAATTAGGAAAGAAAAATAACAATAAAAATTAAATTAAATCAAAAAAATACATACATTTATATTTCTTATTAAAATAATGATTAGGTTTATTTTGTGGTCGTTTATTTAAAAAAATATTTAAAACAATAAAATCGAAAAGTTAAAGGAGCATTCAATTAAGTCATAAAGAAAAAAGATAAAAAAGTCGCTGTCTGAGGGCTTGAACACGAACCTCTCTTTATTAAAAAAAAAAATTAAAATTTTGTAAAATAATGAAAAAACACTTATTTTCAACAAATTTTATCAAAATTTCAAACTATTTAGTTTTAGTCTAATAAAATATAAGTGTGAAGTAACTCAAAAATATGGCTGATTTTTGATAATTTTTCGGTACGATTTTTCCCATATAAAAAGCATGCGTTAAAAAAAAATTGAAATAGTCGACTTGATATTAGGGCCACTGCAAACTTGCAAATTATTATGCGAAAATAAAATGCGTTATTTAACCGTATACCCTGTTACAGTTTTAACTGTACATATTTAATAAAAAACAATAATTTATTAATTTAAAAAATTCTGCCTCATTTTTTTTGACGTAGAATACGTCTTACCTTAAGGTATGGGGGCTATGTTCAAATGTTGTAGTTGTAATTTTTAGAGCTTCACAAAAACGCTTATTGCACGAGAACTAATAAAGCGATTTCAAAGAAAAGTGTGGCGTTTCAAAGATAAAATTCCA
>NW_016157123.1:614687-619454 GCF_001687245.7 Rhagoletis zephyria | reverse complement strand
TATCGACTTTATAATCGATTTTGTTATCGACTTTGTTATCGATTTTGTAATCGATATTTTGATAGATTTTGTAATCGATTTTGTAATCAGTATTGTTATCGATTTTGCTATCGATTTTGCTTTCGATATTTTTTCGATTTTGATATCAATATTTTCATCGATTTCTTTATCGATGTTTTTATCGATTTTGCTACCGATATTATTATCGCTTTTGTTATCGATATTTTTTGCTTAGTGTGTGGTTTTTGTTTTTTTACTTGGATATGCTCTTAACCATACCACGTATTCTACGTTTAAATTTAGCGGCTGTATCTCCGATACAGCCTGCAGGCCAAGACGAAGGCACTGGACTGTTCCTTTTTTTTGTAAGTTTAATTGTTAGCAAAGAGTAAGAGAATCGCCGTAAAATTATTTGCGCAGAATTGTTTGCACATTCTTTTGGTACAGCAAAAAGCAGTCGATCTTTCAGCGTTGTACCATTCTTTCTGCCCCAGTGATTGGTTCGTCCTTTTTCTTGCTTTCATCTTGCAGGTCACCTACACCTTACGGCTTAGGGCAAAACTGCTAGTTCGTTTAAGTTATAATCAATGAAAGCTATTTCTAGCCTTGATTTCCAATGCCAGCCCCAGCTTTCCGCACCGTCAATCTTGCTTCTTATCCCTATCAGTGCCACACCCAATGCCACATCAAATTGATTGGCAATGTGCCTGGTCGCATGAGTTCACCAAATCGCTTTGTACTTACACACATACATATGTACATAGTTTGTACATTTATTGGAGCAAAAAAACAACAACACCATTTTACGCATTTTCTACATGAGTGCATCGACAAAGAAATGCAATGCAACGCAACGCAACGCAACGCAAAGCAATACAAACTTAATGAGAGCGTAAACCGAACTCATATATTTGTACACTCATGCAAGTACAGCACGGCAACAACAACACAACATGTAATAACAGCTACAGCTCAGTGGAATTAAGTTAAATAGAACTCAGTAGAGTTCAGTTGAGTTGAGATGAGTTCAGCTCAGTTTCGTTTAGGTTTAGTTCATCTTCTTAATCGCACCAGCTGCACCTCCTTGGCTTGAGCTAGTACTACAGTGTGACAATTTAGATCATAAAATTATATATATTCAGTTAAAAAATTGGTAGCAACACAACAAGGGGTACGGAAGACCAGAAGATCTTTTGTATCCCTAAATATGAGTGGGCAGCCGAACAATCCCGGTTAAACTTCATGAAATAGGGCCTTGGAACCTAAAAAGGCGCTCGGCTTTTTCAGGCTTTTTGTAGTGCCTAAATCCCTAATATGGGGTTCTAACTTAACGCAAGCTGAGACGAATCAAATATCAAAAAATACATATTCCCACGTGCACCACCTAATTTGTGAAACACAGGCAACTGGAAAACTCCCGAAGGCATTAAAGCTGGCATCTTGTGGTCCAAGTATATTCCAATCAGTCTGTGTGGCGAGATCAGTTTTCATTGTGTTCAAAAAGTACAAGGTATTAATGATGAACGCTTCAGTGAACAATGAGTTTCACAAAGAAAATGTAATTGAATTCCCAAGTGTGCAAATTACGAAATTAATAAATAGATAAATCCTCGTTTGAACGAAAATACGATAGATATTGTATTGGTGGTGTCAGGAACAAGAATGAGTTTCCTTGTCCACTATATTCACCCGATATGAAACCCTGCGAATTCATTTATATTAGGGATCTGAAGCTTCAACAAAGAGGAATCCGATCCAGCCAACTACAACTCGGTCAGGTCGTTAGGTAATATAATTTCCGAAAAAAACTCGGCTTAACACTGAATACCACCATTAAAAGAACATATTCGAAACACAGCCTCCTTGCGCAAAATTTTTTTCTCTTTAGCATTTTTTTCATTCCCTTAACTAGCAATCATACAACATAGCAATTCGTCAAAGGCATGGGACACGCATCAAGTAACTGAGCTGAGCTTTAAATTTGTTTGATTTCACAGCATTCGCACAACCCCAAAGCCTATGCTTTGGCTGCGTCGTTGCTGTTTGTGTTGCTATTATTTTTGCCAACGTTTAAATGAAACCTTTTTATGTATGTAAGTATATTTAATTTAACGGTTTTCCGTTTTTCAGCTTTTATTTCATTAACTAAATTGTGCTAGGCGAGAGTGCTAACGAAAGGAGGAAGTGGGGTAAATGAAGAACAGGAGTGGGGAGTAAGGATGACACGTGAGTAACTTGAAAACCGCCTGTTGATGTCTGTGATGTATGTATGAGTGTTTGTTAGCGGTGCAGTTACATGCATACATACATAAAATAAATAAACTCGCTTATTTCGTTTCTAGGGCACTTGGCTTGCCAGTAGAAAGAAAGCCTAATAGGGCTTTCGCACGGGGCGATTTTTCAGGAAACTTTTGCGTTCAACTAACGCAGGGTTGCACGAAAAAATTTAATGGCTAAAAATATCAAAATATAAAAAAATATAAAAATATTCCCCATAAAAAGGCGTTTGCATTGTTCAACCTTGCATTCTACTTTTGGTTGAACGGCCTTTCAACTAATCGCTTTCAACAAAGTTGGTCGCCAGCCAACATTTAGCCACTCAACTTTTTTTCCGTGCAACCCTGCGTGAGTTGAATGCAAAGTTGAACGCGAAATCGCCTCGTGCGAACACCTTTTAACGGAAGGCTGGCAACAGCTTGAGCAAGCGGGGTGAAGCGATGCAAAGAAAGACGGTAGTGGGTGCGGTTTTTGCACACTTGCCTGAGTTTTTGCTTTTACACTGTGAATGCTTGAATGCTCCGTTTAAATTAATAATCAAAAGGAATTGAAGAAAATTCGCAGGCATATAATTTTATTTTACTTCGTTAGCATTTAAGAATCTTTTTAATGGAGTTTGGGTATGCATACATTTATGTACAAGTACATACATATGGGGCAATCCATGTCAAACCGACCAATGGTTGAAATCGACAATTTTTGATTTGAACGAATTTTGGACAGTGCCTTTCTTTTGTCATAACAAAGGAGAAAAAATAGATTAAAAAGTTATGCAAAATTCTAATTTTTATAATTTCCGTGGTTTAGCAAGTTTCATTTTTTAAATATCTCAAAAACTATTATTGTTAATGGAAAAAATTCGAAAAATAAACAAATTTACAGAAATTTTAAATTAAAAAATTTGCAAAAGCAAAAATTTATATTAATTTGGGACTCTATTTTTGTACGCAATACCTCTTACTGCCCTTAAAATTTTTAAGAAGAATTTTTCGAGATAGAATTTTTGAACTTTGAAATTATTTTTTTTATATTTCAAACTAAATAAAAGTATGATAAACAATTATATTTAAATTAAAAACTGTTTTTGTTTCAAGATATAAACTTTTGAGTTTTGAAAAGAAAAATTAAAAATTTCACACTCTAAATTAAAAATTAATTTAAATTCAAAAAAACTGTTTTACAAAACTTTATTTACCCAAAACTAATTATAAGTTTTTGTTTTTATGACATTTAAAATTAAAAACTCAGGAGTGTTTTTATTTTTCGAACTTCTTTTAAATACATTTTTTCATTTAACCCCAAATATCCATTAAAACGAGACCATAACCATTTTTGTAGCTGTAATAATTTTTGAGATAAACTTCCCAATAACGGGAAATTTTAAACTTTCGATAAAATTTTTTTTTATTTTTTCCTTTTGGCAGAACTTCGTTATATTTATGATAAAAGAAAAATTCTGACCAAAATTCATCTACATCAAAAATGGTTGATTCCAAGCATTGGCCGATTTGAATTGCATTGACCCATACATACATACATACTTACATATCTATTTATGTTGAGGGTCCTTCGTTAGCGCTTTCTACGAACGACGAGTGAGTGTTGAAGGGTAACAAGGAACATCAGCGGAAAAAAGCACTCACGCACGCAAGCAAAGGTCAAACGAAGGCAATTAGGGGAAATTTGCAACTCAGACAATTATTGAATGGAAATTGTAGGGGTGAGCCGATTTCAAAAAGGGTGGGACTGCTGTAAGCCCCAATTGCCAACGGGGCTACCTATTACTACTAAATGATTTAAATTCTTGTATTTGCACATAAATGCAATTATACATATGTATACACCATATGTATGTAAATATATACATATGTACAAAGACATAAGTTGCTGCAAGTTACTGCATGCACGTTTTTGAATTCAAAGTGGCATACCACACATGCATAGCTGGCATACTTCGCGCTGCATACATAGGCAATCCCTTTGAAACTGCGCGCAAAATGGGGCCACATTACAATTGGCCGTCTGCGTCAACGACGCCTGAGTTTGACGGCTAGCCGCCACACTTATTGGCTCAACAGGAAACAGTTCTCACAAGTGGCTAATAACACTTAGACGAACACACATACACATGTTTGTATGCAGGTAGAAGCAAAGGCCTGCTGAGCCATGTTGCCTTCCCCCACCTTCTCATCACCGCATCTGTGGCAACAGCAACATGGAAAATGCAACACATGAGTATCGTAAATTAACTCAGATGATTATTGGGCGCTGAGGTTGATACTGAGTGTGCAGTAGGGTCGGCCGAAAATCCGACTTTTTATACCCGAGCGCACTTGTGCACAAGGGTATTATAACTTTGTTCACATAACGGTTGTTTATAACAGGCAAAACGAATCGAGATAGATATAGACAAATGTATACATAAATGATCAGAATGAAAAGAGAAATCGATTAAGCGGTGACTGTCTGTCCGTCCGTCCGTCCGTCCGT
>NW_016157123.1:546508-614386 GCF_001687245.7 Rhagoletis zephyria | reverse complement strand
GTGGTTATTATCCGATTTCGCCCATTTTCAATACCATCCGTCCCACGCCCAAAAGAAGTTCACGTACCAAGTTTCGTTAAGATATCTCAATTTTTACTCGAGTTATCGTGTGCACAGACGGACGGACGGACGGACGGACGGACGGCCCCGGCTTATCATGTAGCGGTAGCTTTCGGAAAGGTGGAAAACATATATTTAATACTTGCGCCGGGTATTTAATGTTCGGCTCCGCCCGAACTTAGACTTTCTTACTTGTTTTTATTTGTATTTGTAATGGCGAAAATATGGTTCAATAAGCTCTAACAAAGGCTTGCGAAATATTAAAACTTTCGCGTCAATATCTTAGGCTCACTCAAGTCAATCAAAGCTCAAAGTGTTCAAACTATTTTGTCTTTATTTTACTTCGATGGATTCCAGAATGGAATATTATACTTTGTTGTAAGAAGTATCAAGCCGGGCTTCTTTAAATTTAATTAGAAACTTGCCTCTTTTATCCCTATCGGGATGAGTAGTCGTTAAAAAATCTGATTTTTCTTAAAGGAAGGATTAGGAAAAAATATTTTCTAAAATTTGTTCACAAAACGTTCTTTCTGGTTGTATAACTTTTTCTGCTTTTGGTAATAATACTTTTTTTTAAGATTCCGTAGTAAAAAAATATTTGTTAGAAATTACTCCTTTTTCATAAAAATTCTTATTTCGTTTAATTTTTGTCTCAGGGGTATATTTTTTATTAAAATTTATTTCCAAAATTTGGATTTTTCTAAAAACAAATTTTCTCAAATTTTTTTTTTCTATCACTACTTTTTTTCTAGTTCGTGTAAAATTTAAACAAAAATGTTCATTTCTAAAATTTTATTATAAAAAGAGCTAGTTAAATAAAAGCTAGGCACATTATAAAAAACAGAAAACTTTAAAATTCACACAAATTTTTTTCCTGTTTGTAACTTTTTTCTGCTTTTGGTAGAAATATTTTTTTTATTAAAAATTTTTTTTTCAAAATATTGTTTGCAGGACCAACTTTTTTTCTAAAAGCATTTTTTGTAATTTGTGATAATTTTTTTTAATAGTGTAAAAATATATATTATAATAAAAAGAGCTAGTTAAATATTAATGAGGCACATTATGAAATACAGAAAATGATTTACACAGTTTTATTATGAGTGGAAAATCTTTTTTTTGGGAAGAATGTGTTTCCCTTGGTCGTGAAAGGGTCATCCAGTTGTGATTGTCTTTAGACGACCTTTCGAGTATTTCACTCATCGAACTTCGACATTTACCAGAGATGACAATGTCCAAAGCGCAAATGATAGAGCGATGAGCTGTATGAGCTTTACAACGAAATAGACATAGAGCAGCGGATTAAAATACAGCGGCTTCTTGGGCCATGTCGTAGGAATGGACAAGGGAAACGTTTCATCTTTGAAGGTATACAACGCGGATCAAGATACTTTTAATAGGCCTCCTCTGTGAAAGAAAGACCAACAGAAGAAGGACCTGGCTCTCTTTATTGGACTCCGCCAGAATCGCTTAGGCAATTATGGCGCCAATCAGGCAGAAGAACATAATGTCCAGATCATCAGAACCATCTGTTAATCCAATCAATTTCATCTTGAGTAAGATCAAAGGTAATATATTGCACCCTACTGGGGCATAACGATCTGACAAAGCAGGATAAACTGCGACAGTATCCAGACTCTCCAATAATGCCTAGATGAGACATTACTGAAAGCTTCAGAAATGTCGAGTAAAATTTGCATAGTGAATTTATTTATATTTTATTTTGGTTTAGTGCTTTCTAACCATTAATTGTAAAAAAAATACTTAAGGCTTTTGCTGAGCAAAATATTATCCAACCGATTTGGGTAGCGGGGATAAGCCATTCTAGCTGAAAACCCTAAGACCATAAGAGAAGATATCAGGTCAGAAATGCTGTAAGCTTCTTATTAAAGGAATCCTGACAGCCTGAGAGAACAATACAGATAGAGTTCGGAATATGGCCGAATGATTTATGACGATTCTGCCACACAGAAAAACTTGCACCAACGTACCTCTACAAAACGAAGCTTATAGACCCAATATATTCGAAGTGTGGTTCGCTCCATTCTCCGAAAAGCTCTTCTGAACTTTCTGGTGACTTTAAGCTTAGAACAATTATTAAGTATTATGATAAAGTTAGCGCTGCGGACAGTTTAGAATTGGTAAAAATATGTAAAATTAGCAGGTGCAAACGGACTAGTACCTGAACTGTTTTGGACTAGTTTTATGTTAGTACCACACAGAATTAAAAACTCCATGTTTTGGATGTTCCAGCCTAGCAGTAAGCTGGACACTAGCCCCTTTCACTTAGCGAAACACGCATACGCAATGATCGAATGGTTAATTCACGCTCAGCACTTACACAAGAATAACTAGTTGAGAACATTTGGAAATTAGCATTCGTACTCTGAAAACGCAGTCGTATGTTCTCCATTCAAATCGTAGCAGTGCAAAGGATGTAAAGTCAATTATACAATGACGAAAGTATCGCACGCAATGCAGCATACAAGTAATTGCATTTACGAAACAATTTTAAATTACAAACGCAACCTTTTCAGCGGCAACATCAAACGCAGTACTCATCAGCTGTGTAAATGGTAGGCGGAATGCCTATGGAAATCAGCACTTACTCGTATTACATGCCGGTAAATTTGTGTACGACCAAACGATTCAGGGCCTAATTGAGTATACGTCAGTAGTGTGTGTGACCATCAAAGCCGCTCCACACTTGGCCACCGATATGGACGTACTTTTTATTGCTTCGTTCAACGTGACCATCATTATCAGCAGCGAAAACTGCAACAGCTTTAGCACCACTTGTCAATTTGAATTTTCGTTTTATCATCGAACACAAGCTGAGGGATATATGTAAATGCATTTTCCCTTTTTCGAAACTCTATTTTGCACGCTCTTCAATTTTTTTGCGGCATTCTTTTACTTTCTCTATGTCATTTTTTTTTTTTTGTGCAAATGCGTTTTCTCTGTTGCGCATAATTGGATTTAAAATTGTTTCAAAATCATTCGCCATCGTAGCAAGCGACGAGTTGACTTGCCTATCGGCTTGATGGGCTGGTTGGTTTTTACTGTTGGTATGGTAACAGTTTTTGCTGCGAAAAATGGCATACAAAAGTTGCGTCTCGATACGTACGAGTGTATCAAAAGGATGCGAGCACATTTTTCATTTGTATCCGTATTTGTTGAAAATGTTAGTTTAATACTTAAAAAATTGGTTGATGAAGCATCTGTTGTATTTCTAATATAGTCCCTTGCGCTGAATGCATGAATTCGATCAATTAAATACCGAAAGAGTAACCCGATATCAGTAAGGTTTAGTAGGATAGTATCCCTAGCATCGAGAGGATAGCCGAAAAGTATGACCGCTTCGCAATATATGCTACATTCTGAGTATACCCACTAAGTAATAATGGCTTTTCAAGAATGCCAACAGAGGCAACATAATAGTACCGGACAGAAAACTTTCCTTGAAGGTCGTTCTGGTGCCTACTCATTGGTTACCTCGCTACCTACAATTTAAGCTACAAGGACATGATTCCCACCACAATGTTACCGTATTTCTTTCTGGAAAAGTTGCAGCTTACAAAAGCAGTCTTTAGCAAGCTTAGATCGTCCTGTAGGCAAAACTTTCAATGACCGCTTGGTTAGCCGAAAAAGTTACTAACTGAAACGTGCCTTTTAATCTTTTTTCCTCTTTAATAATACTTTATACTAGAGTACATAACGACATCTGCCCGACGGAATATCAGGTCTGGTGTTAGGCCCATAAATACTAGCACCCCTTTTGTCTTCCGCACCTTGAACCGTCTTTGCACGAATGTACGTATGTATCTAAAATCAGTGGTCTGGTTTTGCCAATCTGTTTTAAAGTTTATGGTTAGAAAAGGTGGAGATAAGTCAAGCCCTTACAGATAACTGTTAGATATAAGATCGACGTATAAAATTAACATCGAACCAATAACGGAGTACTCCAACGGACCTACTTTGATCTCATGTGTGTTTTCATGTGGGAAGGACCTCATGCCCCTTCATTTTAACAAGATGAAGTGCGACCAGTAATAATGTGGCTTAAATATAGTAAATCCCGAGAAACCGACGGAATACCAGGGAAGCTGTTCAAGGCCATCGGAGAAGAGCTGATAGGTCTGACTAATACACGCTCAAAGATTGGAGTCCAAGTGCCCTAATCACAAAAAGAGCGACGTAGAGTAGAACTCTAAGCTCCATCCAAGTTGGAAACGACCTCCCACACCGTTGGAAGCCAAACGTAATTTTAGGCAGGGCGATTTAGTGTGGCAAGAGACTTTGTTTTAGCTGGTAGCAAGCAAAGAGGCTTCGTCTATTTGCACAGCATGTTGCTGTACGCAGTGGTTAATGCGAAATAGTGAACGGTTTTGTCTCCCAAGGCAGTAACACTTCCAATAATATTGGCCAGAAGAACAAGGGGAACACAACTTTGTTTTGGGACCGATAGACAATTGAAAAGCAAAGCCCTCTATAGACGAAAGAAAAAATTACAAAAAGACTGAACTGCATGTCAGAGGCCAGAGGCGTAAGTAATGCAATACTTTTTGACTATTTCATTCATTTGATTTGATCACATCTTCGCTAGACATCCTTTGATTTTCCGCGGCTTATTAAAGAACGGGAATGATAACAAACTTAAAGATCGTAATTTTTGTTTTTTCACGAGTTTCTAGTGACTTGAATTCGCTAAACCATAATAATATGGTTCAAATTAAAGCAACCAGTATTCGCTTTAAAATTGTATTCCATTTTCTTATATGCGAGATCAATATGTAAGCCCACTTCAACTTTAATCGTATGACCATCGTTCCCACACCGCCCACACGGCTCGCAGAGGGCCAAGTCTAGCCACTGAGCAAAGGCAATTTGCTTCAGACATACAGGCATTCTATTTAAATGTCAATGAGCGCAGTCAGATTCGTGCCAAACTATATCACTCCAGTTAGCCAAACAGCCAAGCGGGAAGCATGTCGGAACAGGATAACTGTAACACCAAACTGAGAGAAGTATTGGTTATTTGCTGACTGTTTGCAGCTGGTGGCAAAGAAGCAGTTGACTGTCTGCCGTTGCTCGTCTAACCCGCAGATTGCTGGCACAACCGGCTTGGACTAACAGCATGTCAGCAATCTCGCATCTTGCGTCAAGGCGTTTCCGTGTTTACCCATCTACAACTGCTGATGTGCTTGTGCAGAAGATAGCGACATTTTCCTTGTGCAAGCAAAATTTTCATTTCAACGTTGTCGTTTTCGATGTCGCTGTCGCTGCCTTTGTCGCTTGTTAAAAGACGCTTTTGTCAATTGCGAAATGCGAATGGATTAGCAATGATCCCAATGAGTGAATAATGCAGCAAAGAAATCTAATTTCACATCGTTTACTTTTAAGTGCACTACACTATGTACAAAGAAGCTTTGGCTCCCCAGCGGCACCAAACGTCTTTGACCCGCTACAAAGAGACAAAGGAGCCGCCGCCTTAACTATGCGACCATGCGACACACAACACCCATCGCACCCCCCACAAGGTGGAGGGATGCATGAGTAAATACGGAAATCTAACGCCGCTTGTTTGCCAACACAATATCTTCCATCAAAAGACACTTAAATGTTAGCAGCATTTGACAAAGACACAAAATGAGTTTTCTAAGCAATCTTTGTTCAAAATGTATTTGACATCAACGCCACGTTTATCCGGCATTCATTTTGCGTATTTTCTATTCGCCTCTTGGTATTTCGGCGACTGACATTTGACGCTTTTACACAGTATTGGCTGTTGAAACGAGTGCGGCAAGTAGGGAAGAGAGAATAAACGGGAATATCACAGATATTCAGTTTGGCACTTCATTTTCGTGGCCAATTTGTTGGAGATTAAGTGCGCTTTAAGCTAAGTATAAATTGCTAATAAAACGATACAGAGCAGGGAAATATTGATGGCAGAAGAACTGCGGGAGGTGCCATTTTGAGTTCAAGTGGATGCATTTAATCAAAAATGTCAAGTTTCAAATCATTCCTCTTGACATACTTATGTATTATTGAGAGAATAGGGGAATAAAATTGAGTTTTTCTAGACAACCCGTGGCATCTGACGGCTGGTACCGCATCAAATACCTACTTTTTAGGCGTTTGTATCCATTCAAAAGTCATGAGCTATCCGCGGATATATGTATTTTACTCGCTGAACTCTAAGTGGAAATGTCGTTGTAAAGCTCATACAGTTATTTATTTCATCGTCTGCGATATTCAACGTAACCATCCTGCAAGGGTCCATCTTTCAAAATTCAATGAATACTGTCATCCTCCGTGCCTTTCCGCAGTGTCTTACGGCAGCTGCGGCTTTCTAGCATTAAGGGCTTCCTAAACTTCTGTCGATCCAACCTGGGCAAGAAGGACTTTGTACGTAATAGCGCTTGTTGTCTAAGTCTTTACTCCTTCCCGCCATGTTGTGTGTAGAGAAAGACCTGACCTGACATTTTGTAGGCGGTATTATTGAGAGCAGTCCGCTCACCTGCCTGTCTCTAGGCAATTCCATTAGAATGAAATGCCACAAAATATTATGACTTTGACTATGGTTTAATGTGGCAAAGCATGTACTTTGAGTGGGAGACATCTCTTACCAGTAGCTTCCCTGCTACACTGGTATCTTCCTAACTCTACACTATTTGGTTAATTTTGCTACCACGATAGCTTCGAAGGAAATATTGGGTTGAGGATCTATCTAGTACTAGCTAGTGAATAAGAACAGTTCTGTCCTGCTAGGACTGACGGCGAGATTACTATTAGCCTTCTATTTAGTTTTCAGGTAACCTTTTAGCATCTCATAGAAGCTGTCCACAAATTTTCCCAAGAATATAAGCGCCACGTCTTCTACATAGGCAATCTCCTCACTTCCAAAGCAAATCACTTACGACTACCATCCAGACCATAGGTAAAAACACTTACATGTTACCAGTAGATGCTGCTTCACTCAGCTAAGACAGTTCTGCCAAAGGCAACGTTGTACTACATACCTTTTAAGATTTATTTTAGAATTTTATGTAGTAATTTAGCTATCACCTTCGGCCACACGTTGTTGAATGCCCTCTTGATGTCAGTGGGACTTTAAACCGTAAAAATTAAAGTAATCCCGCTAAAACTTTTACTCTATCTATCATGCTCAACAGGCTAACCATAATCAATTGCTTATCAAACCAGAATTTTGGACGGCTGTTTTTTGACGTAGAGTACGCCTTACGTTTGGGTATGGACGCCATGTTGAGATTTTGTAGTTGTAATTTTGAGAGCTTCATTATATTATTTCCACTATGAGAAAGACAAAGCCGGATACGAAGTGAAATACAAATCCGAAGAGGAATGCGAACATAAAAGACAAGACGTGCACGATAAGCAAAATGAAGACGAATATCGAGCCGAACACGAATACGAGAATGAAAACGAAGGTGAATATGAATACGAGTGCGGAGGCGAAGACGAATACGAAGGCTTAGAGAAAGATGAAGGCGAATACGTAGATGAAGATAGAGGCGAGTACGAATACGACTACGAAGGCAGATAGCATTACCAATACCATTAAGATTAACATAACCATTACCATTACCATACAATTATAATTACGATTACCGTTACCAATATCTACTATAACCATCACCTATACTAGTATCAATACCATTACCATTACCATTACCATTACAATTACAAATATAATTACCGTTACTACTACTTTTAACCGTTACCAATGCAATATTTAATAGGAATAACATTACAATTACCGTCGTGGCTCCTATTATTATTAGGTACGATGACAAATGCTATAACGGAGACTTAAGCTAATATGAAGAATAATAAAAATTTCTGCAGTATGAAACGAACTGAAAATGAATCAAAGTAAGCTGGAACAGGCGCACTCCTTTTTCGCTAGTCCGGACTTTTTTAAGATTTTAGATTCATATACAAAGTACCGATAATTCAAATTCGTCTATGTAATCAAATGCATCAGGAGCAATGTAAAAATATATAAGTAACCACAAAAATAAACGCTTGCCCACACTTTAACAGCCAAGCATGAAATGGATGGAGAGAAAAGCACAACCATACAACATTCATAAAAATGTGAGCCCTTTCAAACCTTAAACAAAGTTGATACCTTTCATATCTTACGCATTCGAAGTAATCTATTGCCTTTTCACCCTTCTAAAAAGAATTTATATTTTTTATATGCAACAGTAAATGGGTACACTGCTTACACATACGTGCGTGCGTATTCGGAAAAGCTTTTGGGAAGAAATCACTATACGAATAAAGACATTCATGAAAATGGCATGAAAAAGTTAAAAGGGGAAAAAATTGAAATTGAAAGCACTTGGCGAAAAAATCGCTCCCCATCAACGGTGCTAAAGGCGCGTAAAAATGCTATATCTAATATTTCTCCTTTTTTTCCTTGCACAGCACATCTCTGGCAAATAGAGCCACTAGCATACGAACTAATAATAAATTTTCAAGTGTTTTTTCACCCCCGAGTGAAGGAATAGTACTCGTATGCGATTGAACGCAGCAACACTTCTGCCAAAGCGAACAATTTGATTGCACGATGATGAAGGTGTCGCGTTCAAAGGGCAAAAACGAAAAAAAAAATCTTGTAGCTATTTTTCCCAATTTTTTTTATTTTACTTTTAGAAAAAATAGTACAAGCATTTTTTTTCTAACCAACGCAAGTTCAAAGCAGGGAAAAGGCCTGCAGCAGGAGTCAAATTATGTGCATTAGTTACTCAAGTGTATTGGCAACTTTCAGGGGTTGCTATCCATCCCTTGATAATGTCGCGTAGTGTTGGTTACGAATCGCACACAAGCGAAGGGAGGAAAAAGACCAGCAAATTTCTTTGAAAATTGATACTCGTACAATACTAAATTGCGTTTTAATGTTCAACATACGAGCAAACATATTTCATATAAGTAACTGTTTTTTTTTTGTTCTCTATTCTTATTTCTTTTCAATTCAACAACTCACCCCCAGGCTTGGAAGCGGATTTGTTCTATGTGCATGAGGGCGCCATAAACACATACGCCATGCATTTCACGGTGCCAGTGCCAGCAGATGTGCATGATTTAGAGTTCTCATGGCAGAGTTTGACCACGTATCCGGTAAGTTTATAAGGGAGCGCACCTTTCTTCATCCTACACTTTTTCTCTGTGTCTGTGTATGTGTGTGTAACCCCACTTGTGCACCACTCAAAATCTAATTTGCACTCCATTAACCTTCTCGCCAACATGTAACCACCCGCGCGCATAAATACATATACAACCACAACAACAACAACAATTGCATGTATGTACGCCGCCTGTAGCTGCCCTACACCATCACCATCGACTATGAGCAAGACCAGACTGCGTTAGCCGCGCCCACGCTCAGCATACCCGACAAGGGCTATGTGCCACAGCAAATTGAGACGTTTCTGGTGCATTTGCCGTGTACGGGCAATGGCAATAAGGAGGTGCCGCTCGTCGTCAATATGCTGGTGAGCGGTCCGCCGCGCACTAATGACACCAAATTGCATTTTAAACGGAATAAAATCTGCCTCAAAGGTAAGCCCTCACCAAGCCTGGCTAATCTATTTATGTAGTACGTAGTCCACCGAGTCTCCTATCCACGCATCCTATCCTCATGACATTATTGCCATCGGGCAACATTGCATTTTTAATCGCTCATTTGCAATTTTCTCTTCTCTTTCGCATATTCTGCTTGTTCTTTTTTTCGTTCTTCTCTTTCATTATACAGGTTTATTTCCCGCTCCGAATCAGTCAGCAGCGCCCGCTCAAGCGCCCTCGCCGGGACACGCGCTGCTGGGTGCCGCGGCTTGTGCACTCGGCCTAGTGCTGGTTGTTGGGCTGGTTGCGTCGGCCATGTATGTACGCGCACGCAAGCAGATACGGCAGGATTCAATGCAGTAAGTATTTCGCGGGAAATGTAAATGCATTTGCTTTATGGAATTTAATATCTCACTTTTACTCTACTTCTTTTTATGTTTGTTTTTTCTTGTTGTTGTAGTACTAGCTTCACCACTGCCGCTTATGGCAGCCATCAGAACGTTTTTATACGCTTGGATCCGTTGGGAAGACCGCCAAGCGCGAACAGTGGTTCCTATGCGACTATCGCTAGCCTGAATAAGTATCCTTCGGAGTCGAAGAAGTCCTGCAACATATTTGACAGTAAGTATTCGAAGAATTAGCACGAATACGAATACTAGCACGAATACGAATATCTATTAGAAGACGAATATTATTATGAATATGAATACGAATATGAGCACGATTACAAATAGGTTACGAATAAGAACCGACACAAGCACGTAAGTAAATTCGTGTACGAATACGAATAGGCATACGAATAAGCATACATGAAGGAATATGAAAACGAATACTAGTATTAACATAAACACAAATATGAATAGAAGCACCAAAAAGTTCTTGAATACAAATCCAAATACGAATACGAATACTTATACGAATAGGAAGATGAGTACGAATACGCATATGTAAACGAATACAAGTACGAATATGATCATAATACAAAAATCTATGTACATATGAATGTATAAAAATTTAGTTAAGTGTGCTGAAATACTCGGGGAGAACTTAGAGCCTTGCTGCCTTGCGTTTGCTTAGAGACGAGGCACGAAACTGGACTGTTAGCAGTGAAGAGCCGTCATAGTTTCCATTTTATATCCATATTCCTTGTAACCCATCCCCATGGGAAGCCTCATTTGGAGCAAGGCATAAATTTTCACTCCTGCTGAAGCAATGGCTACAGTCACACTTACTGGAAAATGGAATATTCTTAGAAGCTTCGATTTTATTCCTCATAAGAGAGAATTCTGCGTGGTTAGATTGGCCCCAACTACTTTAATATCTCTACACTCACATTCTAGGCGATGATTAGACGGGAGGTAGTGTTTGGAGAGAGATCTCGATGGACTTTTAAATAGATGGGTTGACGGTTTAGGGAGGGTTCGGTGGATGGCACTTTTGCCACCATCTTTTCTAGGTTGTGGTAGTATTCAGCTGCCATTTAGGTATCAGTTGATTGACTGCTTATTTATGGGTCTTCGACCAGGTAGGTAAATATCTACTCTAATTTTAAAGCCTCAATCCGAGCGAAGGACTCGTTCATGGTGTGCTCAAAGCTAACTAGGGAATGCCTGAACTCTCTTTCGGAGCAAATGAGTATTTCCTGATCAGACTTAAATTGGTAATAAGTGAAGCTGGTGTTACGGGAAAATGCATAGAGATGAGCTTGCCCAATAAAAGCACCCTCGGGTTCATCCCAAGCAAATTATAATAAGTTAACTCAGAGAATGCGGGTCGAAAACCAGTACACGTATTTGCAAGGCCTTTCCACCCTGGGGTGTACCGAAATCAGTCAAGGAATCTCTGATGGGTGTATTGGCAGGACACTATCCGATTAGATACTATATATCAAGCCAGTTACTTGCTGTTGCAATTTGGAAAACGGCAAAGGGGAGAATAATTTCAGCGCCAACGCTTTAAGGGTCCAACTTTTGCAAGCCTACAGTCTAAACATCTTTAAACATCTTGGATCACATTTTTAACCCAGTGGAAAAGCTCTCAGAATAGTTCATAGTCTAAAGCTTTTGGATTTGGTGTGTCCCTATTTGGGACAACCAGCTTAGCCTAACATAAGGATACGAACATAAACTAACTCTTTAATATCGTTCTGTTCGCATTTTTATTTATTGAACTACCCTATTTTTGTTCACGCTACTGAGCGAAATGAAAAATTTCCTTTGTTAAGTTTTCCAATGAAGTACATTTCAAAACAGACGAAAATATCGTTTATTATCCTCTTGCATTGTTTTTTTTACGTTTACAACTGTACTGCGAAAAATATGATTTGGATCTGAACATCTTCATATAAATTTTCTTAGGTAAGACATAAGAAACATTAACAACAACTTTGCTTTGATTTTCTTTGCAGGATTTCGCAGTTCGCCGCCCACACCCTCGCCCTATGCGACCGCTTTATTACCCATGGGCAGAGATCATATCGCTGACACAATTTACTCTAAGCCGGAATCGATCTGCCCCTCGAGAATATCCTACTATGCCTCATCGCAGCTAACGCAGGTATGTACATACATATATGTACACAAACAAATACTACTTATAAATGCTTTTAAATACATACCTACACGCACGTGTGCCACAAAATTTCCATAAATATTTACAATTATACACCACACAAAGTGGGCAATTCCGCTACAGTCACTGCATAGGGAAGTAGTAAACTCCATAAAATCTTAGTTTCAAATCGAGAATGTGAAATAAGATCAAACATTTCGTTTGTTTTATATCATTTGGCGTCCCAGCAACCGCACAGCCACTGCACGCGCACCCCCGTTGAACTGCGGCTGTTGGTAATTTCTTATTAGCGGCAAATCCCTCCAACTGCCACTCAAAACACGAAGAAACGCTTTACAGCTTTGTGCGATTTTTGTCATTTTATGTCGCCAACACGTGTTCACATGCCAACATGAAACCACCCTAACAAGCAAAAATACTTAAATGCAAAGATTATATGGCGACGAATGACGAATCCAAAAATTCATTATTTCTTTGTAATTTTTTATTTCGCTTTTCACTTGCCACGCAACAACCTGCAACCACAAGCAATTGGCTTTCATGCAAGTTTGCCAGTGAAATGCGTTAAAAAATGCAGAATTGCTGGCAGGTCGAAGAGGGTGAATGGTATATTTAAATTGTATAGCATCATCTTTTCAGATATTGTAGAATAAAACAGAAGGCTAAATTTGTGTGTGCGGTCGCTTTGATAAGCAAATATCCACGCAGTTCGAAAGTGTACGAACTGTAAAAGACATTAATAAATATGAATATTATCTTTACCACATGCCAACCCCCAACTCTTTGTTAGGCTTTAAAATAAGCTGTTGGCAAATAAATATATAGCAATGTGACAGGTGCACGGTGGAATAAAGCTGGCAAAATTTATATGGACAAATGTCAAATGGCAGAAACTCAGTTTCCTAATATCGAAATGGATAAGCCGCTATGTTGGTATATACCCACATCGTATGATTTGCCCGAGGGCAATAGGAAATTTCCTACTTTTTGGTTTCCCTCATGTACTGTAGCCTGCCGGGAATAAAGTTCAGGTCCCTGGACTATATACATATGTAGTGACTAACCTGAGAAGTTTCATATTAAATCATTCAACGTTTTCTTGGCTATGCGGGTTGAGAAAACTAAGTGGGAAAGAAATCGATTTTTTGACCAAATTTAATGCTGTAATCCACCCAAACCCAAAGATCCTGGATTTTGCGAGCTCCTCACTTTTCTAGTTTTAGGCGCAAAAACATAATGGTTGAGACAGCCAGAGGAATATTATATGTAGTAATTTGTTACAGCTTCTCAGCAACGGCCGTTTTGTCGATTATATCGCGAGCATCCTCTAAGAAGTTACACCAGACGGCTTGAAGTCCCAAGGCTGCGAACAGACTGGACAAGATCATATGCGGAGTGAATGCCGATCACCATGTCCAACTGTAGCAATACTTAGCTCTGTCTCTGAATCGTTGCCGTCAGGCTCATCAAACGGCAGGTACGATAAGATCCGACGAAAAGGGCAGGAGTGTTTGTTGAATGGTTTTAAACGGGCATGTTAATAAATAATTCGTGACGTTTGGTGTACCTTCACAAGCTAGATATTTATAGGTACATATGTACATCGGGGGTTGAGTTTTGATAATTAAGAGTTTAGTCTGTTACAGTAACCAGACCTGGTTTGCGCCAGATCTCTCGATTTAAAGCTCTTCGTCTGCTTTGGGCCATGTTTGAAAGCCGATGATGGGATTCACGTGGCGAGAGCTGTTAAAGGAAGTAATTTTTTTTTCGGTGATCGTCGGTTTTTGGCCTGTCTCTACAACGTCCGGTCTACTGGTTGTGCCATGTATGTCTGGATCCCGTCCGTAAGTTCGGAGAGATGCTTTCTGAAGTTCCTAAGATGTGACTCGGATTCAGACATCTGTATCTCTAAACAGAACTTTCTGTTTCCTGAGGACAAGTATTGAAGCCTCGTAAGTTCAAGAAGATGCTTTCTGAAGTTCCTAACATATGTCTCTGCTTCAGACATCTATATTTCTAAACAGGACTTTCTGTCTCCTGAGTACGAGTATTGAAGCCTCGCTTTGCAGCTGATGTTCACTCGACAACAAAAGTCAACCCCATGCTACCCAGAGCACGGTGTCCTGATAGATCTGGAGTTTCGTCCACTGACTTCAGCTTGACTTAGTTCGCTCTGGTAGTGAAGAAAGCTGAGGTTTATTTTATAGCGACTTGATTAAGGCTCTGCGCCATGAAAGCCGAGAAAGTTCGGGTAGATAGTATTCGCCATCGAACGAGATCAGTGAAACTATGTATGATGGTTGACGTAGCTTCGATATGGATACGATAAACACAGCCAAGAGGGCGCACCACTCATATCCGTCATCGATTCAGATGCCTCCGCCAGGGATCGCACGAGGCGTTTCGCGCGTCCATCATATGTTATCTGTCAGAACGCTGTAGATATTAATCCGTGCGTACATTTGAGGTATTTATCGGGCTTGTTACTTTGGCAGTTATTGGTTTTGGGGTGATAATGGAATCAAGACCATAGCTCATTCCTCTTTCGGCACATGCATTACATATTGACGTTCATCTCTCGAACTTCCCTTACTTACACTATTCTCCAATATTGGGGTTTTTGGTGAAACACGGATCCCGTTTTTTGTAGACGGATTATTCATGGACTCTTTAGTGGGTATATACGTGCACACACACATATCCTAAAGCCATGGTCCTCCCATTTTGGAACTTCGTTTAGAATAATATAGCTGATGCGGGACCATTCCATTCCACTGCCTTCGACACGAATAGGATAAGTCAATGATAATCTTCAGGCCTAAGCTGTGCCGCACTTTCCAGCTCAGTTTGTTTCTTATTGAATTTAGGTTCGCTGACGGTTGCTGTACGTAATGCCTTCGTCCAAGGTTGTTTCAGAAATGTAGAGTAACGCTCAATGCCAGACAGGGGCCGTACAAACTCATTTGAAGCCTTCAGAGTAGTTTAGAAAATCCCAGGAGTGAAGTGCCGAAACCCCCTGTTTTATTTTAACAATTTGCAATTTTAACACTTCGGTCCCACTGTATGCCACCTTTTAAAGACAAAAACACACCCAAGGGAGATGCAAACGTTTAGCAGATGAAAAGCTTCTTTCTCTGCTGCCGACGCTTTACCTTTTTCAACTTCATCAGCTGTTGGGTGCCAGCAAAAAGGAGCACACCGAACTGGCATTCACTTGCATTCGCTGTGTGCAATTTGTTTGTATATTTTGTATATCTGTGAGTGCGCGCTGGTCTAGAGATTGTAGTGCTTAGCACAGACGGGGTGAATTACGAGTGAATTATAGTGTGCATGTGTACCAGTCGCATTTAGATAAGCAACTGTAAAAGGAACAGCCAACACACTAGGAGAGATGCTTCCTGCCAACAGCCTTCAACCGCAACCGTAGCTTGCCAACGCCTGCAGTCCAAAACTGGAGCTCGACACATTTAGAGAATATTTACAAGTAAGGCTGGCTATTGTAACGGGCATGAACGGATCCCAAATGAAATGCATAAACGAAAACATTTGTGGTTAAGAGCAAAACGGCAAACATCATTGCTGCTACTAACTACTATTATTATTGTTATTGTTGTTTAAAATTTTTTTTTTCTAGCACACATAACTGCCTTTGGCAAACGTCATGAGGAACTATGGTACGATTATATTTTTAATTTACATTGCAATGTGCCACCAGTGCCAGCCAGCCAGCCAACAACGAGCGACATACTTTCTAACCAATTTACCACTAACACTCGCACACACAGCAAAGTATGTACATACATACATACATAAGTGTTTATTTGTGTTTATAGAATTGCATGCACACCACCCACTTGCCTTTCACCACAAACGACACGTAAATGTTGTGGCAAGCATAAAGGGACTTGTATGTATATGGGGCAAACAACTAGTAAGGATATTTAGGTATTGCGTCGCCGTTGCTTTTGTTGCTGCGGTTGCGTTTGCTGTTGCTGCAAGTGAAAGTTGTTGCAGCTGATAAGTCCCACAACAAGCAGTTAACCCTTTTCTTTTATTTCGCCGTACACACCCACACAATGTTTGTGGCTTTTGTAGCATCCCAGCAAAAAATCGGTAATCGCTTTTAGTGGTAACGTGTTCTAGAAGGCATAGCGTTATAATGCCTTCGATTTTTTTCGCTTCTTTTAGGCATTGCCAGTAATGCAAAGTAGAATGTCCTACAATATTTTATTTATCTCGCTTCTTCGTTTGTTTCGGGGAATGCAAAGTTGAATGTCCTATAATATTTATTTTTTAATTCGTTTCTTTGCTTAATTTCCGGGAATGCAAAGTAGAATGTCCTACAATATTTTATTCGTTTCGCTTCTTTGCTTCATTTCGGGGAATGCAAAGTAGAATGTCCTACAATATTTTATTTGTTTCGCTTCTTTGCTTCATTTCGGGGAATGCAAAGTAGAATGTCCTACAATATTTTATTTGTTTCGCTTCTTTGCTTCATTTCAGGGAATGCAAAGTAGAATGCTGCATCGTAGTCAGCTGAAAAATAGAATGAATATCCAAAAATTCTTTTTCTACCGTTACTTTCTGTGGAAATTTGTCTCGCATAAAAATCATGTTTTGCTTTGTTCAATTTGCAGCGAAGTTGAAGTCAGTCAATGAAGTGAAGTACATGAGTGAGGAAGTACAATTTTAAGCTTAATTAAATATGCATGTATGTACATACCGATTTTTAAGTAAAATCTAAATACCTAAATACATACATATGTATGTATATAAACTGATTTATAAAAATTTTAATTAATTTTAATCTTTTAAGACATTTTCTGATTTCATTTTAATATAAATAAGTATGTATGTACTTATCTAGGCATTCTACATTAGTTTCTCTGTAAGGCATTCTTTGTTCGCTTCTCTGGATTCTGTTTATCCATGCGTTCTCCCTTCGTTTGAAGGTAATGCTGCGGGTAAGGGCTTACCTCCAATGACATGCCCATGTTAAAATAAGGCCTTCTTGAAGCGAAACGGTAAGCGATTCCCATCGCCTAGCTCGTTTCCACTTTCGTTTCTGTGGTAATCGTGTTTTTTGCTGGGATGGAATAGAAAATCTATATACAGATGTGTATGTATGTTGGAATATGGCCGACTGCACATGCTGTCCTTCGTATGGCACATTGACAAAATCGAAACAAAAAAACACGATTTTGAAATATTGAGAACGAGCGTGCTGTGCTGCTGCTGCTGCTGCTGCTGATGTTGCAACTCGTGTGCAACATAGAAGGAATACAAAGTAGCTAAGATAAGCGGTGAAATTTGTGTGGAAATTAGTTAGATTAGTGGATAAAACAAAAGCTTGTTGCAAGGTTGCAAGGTTGAGAACGTGGCAAATGTGGGAATTATAACAATAACGGAAGATACTTATAAAGGTGCATATTAAAATGTTAATGAGTGCGCCTGGGCCGCACAATGGAAGTGATTCATTTTTTAATGTTTCCACAATACTGCTAGTTGAAAGTTTCGATATACTGAACTTAATATAAGATGATACTTGGTTGGGTGGTCTTAAATTGTTTAAATCACAAGTCCAGAAATGTGTTACATTTTTTATTTGACTCGCTGATCAATTCCGAAATGAAATTCATTTGATTCACTGAGCTGAGATGAGGTGAGTTGAGGTGATGTATGTAGATACATAAGTAAAAGTGAGTTAAAGTAACGTGAGTTTAAGTGAGCAGAGTTAAGGTGATTTGAGGTCAGGTGAGTTGAGTTGAATTCAATTGCGTTGAGTTGAGCTGAGATGAGGTGAGCTGTAAGTGAAGTTGAGTTTAGGCAAATTAAGGTTAAATTAGTGGTGACATACCATAACGCCATAGGTGAGGTGAGTTGAAGTGAAGTTAATTGAAAAAACGGTTAGGTGAAGCATCTGAAACTCTTTGTCTGCAATGGTTGGCCGTTGAGCATCGACGACAATATTCACGGGGCGTGAGTAGCTAAAAGGTGGGAATTGTCTTTCGGTTAATGTCGTTTATGGCTTATCTGTATAACATCTTGTCTTGTGGCTGTGTGATATAGGTTAAGGTCTCAGCCGTGAGTTTGTAGAGATTCCTTCTGGCGACAAGATAAAATCTATGATCGGGTATTCCCCGCGGTTGCAGGAATTGCATACTTATTTGCAGATTGCCGTTATATTCTTGTCTTAGAAATGCATCCAGGTCTTTGTTCAAAGCGCGTTTTGATTCAACGAATCATATAACCGGTAAAGCCTTTTGCAAACTTGCTGCCTTGGAAACACTGGAGAACGGCTGAGATGTAAGGCAGCGTTCAAAGAACTTCGAGATACTAGCTGATGACCGGGATTGAAATGTTGCAACGGACGTCCAAAGTTCCCTCGAGATATGGAGACTACTTTTCAATACTTCTGAACCGCAACTCTTGTGGGGAGTTTGATTAAGAATACCCCAAATCAGTATTTCGGGCTGACATTCGCGTTCCTTAATACAGGAAACTATATGATGGATGAGCTGGCCATGCAAATCATCATTTAATCGATCTCACCATTAAAATGAGAGATTGGGAACACCTGTGACCCCATGTGGAGAAATGAGCCGCATTCTCAGCGGCAGTAAGGAGAGTACTTTAGGCTCACGAAGCTGCAGCTCTCATTTCCGGAGGCTGTATTGGCTGAACACTTTCCCATTGGATTTCTCGCAGTGATACAAAATATCAAACCGGGTCCTTACTACCGTAGCTGCTTAGAGGGCGCCGAGGTGCAATCGTCTCAACACTTCCTTTTAAAATGCCAGGCCTTCGCCAGTCTGCGGTCGCACTTTTTAGTAGACCAACTTCTGTCGTGAAAGAAACTTAGGTTTTGACAACAGCATAGCAGTTAATTCATACTAGTATCAGAAAGAAGGAAGCCTTAGGCCCAAGTGTGCCGCTGTTGCTTAACTAAAGTTCACAAGTACTCACCACTAATTGGACTTTTAGAAAATGATCAGTAAAATTCAAAGAATAGTTTGGATCCCATACAGATTTTTTTCTTATGAATCTACTCCCCGATAAAGGCCCAGCCTTGGAGACCGCTTTTTTTCCAGTTTCCATTATATTTTCCAATGAGTAAACTTTTGACAACATCAGATACCTCTTTAAATCCATTTCCATTTTCAAACTATACATTTTGCTTATCTGTCTTTCCACACAGCATCACTGCAGTGTAATTAACACCAACCAATTTGAACATTCAAGCCATCGAGCTAATGGAAAAATCAAAATTCGGTTTAAAATTAAATTTTTTGTTTACTTTTTGGTGTTCATAGCAAAAATAGAGAGCACTGCAGCAGCACAACATTGAGGCCTCGCAATGTTTACTTTTTTTTGTTATTACGAAATTTGTTGCAACTCATAAACTTACAGGATAATAACATCCATGCCATGGAGGACTTAATGCGTGATTGCATGCAGGTGGGAGGAGGGAGTGTGTCAATGAATGGGCATAGCGACACATACCAGCGACTTGTTTACTTAATGTTGTTTATACATATTTGTTTAGACTTCAATTTCAACCCTTGTTATAATTGCCGAAACAACAACAAAAACAACAGAAAAAACAATAACAAAAAATAAATAAAAACAGTAGAGGCATTTTAGCCATTAGCATTGGCATGCCACAGCAAGCCATTTGAATGCCAGGCAACCAACTCATCAGCAAACGGTAGGTATCTGTTAGAAACAGCAGCTGTACAAAAAGTACAATAACAACAACACCAACGCTGTAGCATCAAAAGCATTTCCTGATGATTGTAGCCGCAGGGTGGCAATGGTGGTTGACTGGTAAGCTGTACAGTGTAGCTTAGTGACAAATCCAGGGGGGGCGGTTAGCTGAGACCCACTTGTTATTGTTGGGCGAGTAAATCGAGGAAGGAGAGAGGTACTACTGGGTTTGGAATTCCGCAGCTGGCAAACAGAGACACACAGACGTACAAACATGCATCCACTTACCCATCCCACCACTTCAAGCACTTGACGACCAACCGGTCGGAAGAGAATTAAATGAAATTCAGTAAAGCCAGCAGAGTGCGGGACGATTTGGAGCGTAGGACCGCAGTACTCGAAATTATATAAAACAATAACGTAGTACATAATTGTTCTTTTTGAACATTACGAATGTGCTCTGGTGCTGCTGTGTGTGCTAACCTCCCCCCCAAGCGTTTGTTTTGTCACAGTCGCCATATTCACAATCACCCTTCCCCCCCTTCCCCCTTTTTTGTGTATGTACAACGAGCACGTTCGGCACTTGTTATCCTCTCCATTAACTCACATCGTTTATTTTCCATTAAATCAGTCCATAAACGTTGAAAACTGCTTGAATGAGAGTTTTAGGAGTTTAACGCCAAGCTGTCAGGGCAGCTGCAGAATGGGGTGTACGGTATACCTAAAGGTGGGGAGAGTATAAAGGGCCTAGTTAGCATAACCTATAAATGCATGAGACGTTTAGAAGAAACGTTAAATGACAACAACAGCTTTGCAGTAGTGTCATTAGTCCGTTGACTTATGTCTGTTTCTGTGTGGTAAATGCGCTAGATACCAACAATCGGATATGAACAGATGTCCTAGTGAAGCACCAGCAGCATGCAAGTAAGTAGATACAGAAACAATGGAAATGATAATAATCAGAACAATAATTGCACACAGGCAGGGAGAATAGTAACCATTGTTAGTGCACAGACACTGGGACGATAAAAGTAAATGCATGTTATTTGCTCTGATGTTGGTACAGTGGTGCAGATTGAATTGCTGTGTGCCTGTTTTGAAGCTAAATTTGTTGCACATGGCCTACAAATTATAGGAGAATAGCCAACAGCTATTGAAATTCAATTTGCACTGCATATGTACGTAGCAGAGAGAAGAAAGTGTTGCCATGTTGTATGAAAAATTAAAGATTTAAAAAATTTAAGAATATTTATTAATTTAATACAGACAAATTCTGTATCGGTGATAAAAAAATTGTTTACCGACAAATTTAAGGTTCAGTTACTCTAGACTTAATTTAACTTACGTAAGAAATCGTCAATGATTACTCAACATGTCAACTTACCCAGAAGCGAAAATAATTTGTTTTTTGTTGTATGTACTTTCATTTTCAGCTGGTTGCCACTTTGCCGCAAATATTCAAAAAATTCCTGAACCAAAATATTTTGCGTTGGCCAATATATTAGGTTAGCATGGCAACACCGATGGAAAGTATTTTCTGACAAAATTTCTCAATAATACCTTTCATTTGATATCCATATTGCAATGTTTTAGATAAATTGTGTAGAATCGAAAATAAGTGGCAACCTTACACTATTATCATAAGGGATAACATTTTGTATATAGAAAAAGCATTGTTTAATAACCTTCTCTTGCTACCCGTGAGTAGTAATATTTTACATTTTTTCTAAACAAGAAATTTAATAAATACATATGCGATTGAAAATAGGTTGCAACCCTATTAAAATTATTTTTTTAATTAGGGATCTTTAAAATACCTTCCATTGTGTACCCATATTATGAGGTTTAATTAATTTGCAATTGAAAATAGGTGGCAACCCTATTCAAATTATTTTATTAATTAGGGATCTTTCAAATACCTTCCATTTTGTACCCATAATAATAATAATAGATTGGCGCTTACACATATGTTAGTGTTTGGCCGAGCTTCTCCTCCGATTTGTGGCGTGCGCCTTGATGTTGTCACACAAAGCGGAGGGACCTACAGTTTTACGCCGACTCCGAATGGCGATTGTATTTTTATGAGAAGCTGTTTTTCATGGCAGAAATAAACTCGGAGGTTTGCCATTGCCTGCCGAGGAATGACCGCTGCTAAGTAAAAACCTTTTTCTATATTTTTCTGCGATGTTGCTTTGGCCAGGGCTTGAACACAGGCGTTGCGGAGTGGAAGCGCGCACTGCTTACCACTACACCACAGCGGCCGACATTTTGTACCCATATTATGAGGTTTAATTAATTTGTAACTAATTTCAAATAGGTGGCAACCTTATACGAGTTTTCTCGGAGATAATGCCTATTCACATAACCTTAAAATCCAAAACATTATATGTGTACAAAATTTCATCAAAATCGTTAGAGCCGTTTCCGAGACCCCTATGTATATATCGAATATATAAAAGTCTCGTGTCACGGTGTTTGTGGTCGAGCTCCTCCTAAACGGCATGCCCAATCTCTGTGAATTTTTTGTGTATATGTGCTAGGTATGAGAATCGGATGTAAAGTAGATTTCATACCGCTAGGTGCAGTAGGCGTGCCACCTCCCATAAAAAGCGAGTTTTTTCATATTGCATATCTCTGGAAGTGTTCATGATAAAGTACTCGAACATGGTATGGAGATATATAAGATTTTGTGGGGTTGTGTGTTAAAACAGAAAAAGAGTTTTAAAAACTTTGGTTATGAAGAGTTAAAAAAAATAGTCACTCGCGAATTTTCTGCTTTCTGAAATTAAAAAATTATACAACAGGCATGCAAATCTTTAAGCGCTGTTATAAATTTTTTTCTGAAATTTATTTGTGTTTCTTGCTGTGATCTTAAATTTTAGTCATGGTAAAGAAAATCTTAAGAAGTGAGTTGTTTGACTTTTAGAGAAGTGTTGCTGAAACTTCTAAAAAACAACAAAGTGTCCATGATTATGTGATTAGTAAATTGAAAGAAATCTGATGAAAATGCTCGTTCCGAAGTAAATAAAGTAAATTAATAAATGACTTTAGATTCGTAATCAGCAAACCAGAAAACCGCCAGTTACCCAGTTACATAGAAATCTACCAATTTTTTTTTAATTTTCGTCCGCCATATTGGATCCGCCATTTTGAATTTTTGGTAAATGACTTTAGATATGTAATCAGCGATCCAGAAAACCCCCAGATACCCAGTTTCATAGAAATCTACCGATTTATTTTACTCTTCGTCCGCCCTATTCGATCCGCCATTTCGAATTTTTGATAAGTGACTTCAGATTCGTAATCAGCGACTCAAAAATCCCCTAGGTAAGAAGTGGTGTAAAGATCCATCAACGAGCATTTCTTTAAATAGTTTCGTCCAGCTTGATTTGCGATCCGAACCACTGTGCGCCCCCCTCCCTACACACTAGTTGGCGGTAATGGGAAATGTGATCAGATTTCAGATCTTCCACCAAATTTTAATTATTTTGGAGGATTTTTACTAGTGTTTGGCACATCGGACTATAAAATTAGCTATCCAAATTTGTGGGCGTAGCAATTGACCGATTTTCACTATATTTCAGATGTACATATGTCTTCCTAGCTTAATCCAAATTACAAACCGCATTTCATTTAAATCGGATTACATTTTCCATATCCACACCCCAGTGCAGTGGACACCCACTTGCCAATTTTTACCAGTTTTCAATCTTTTTCTTTCTTCAGTAAAAGTGTTTCAAATAGTAAATTTCCGTAAAATCGAGAAACTTTTACTACCTTTTCCTGCAACTTTTATAGGGATCTCCCAGAAAATGCTAAAAATGCATAATATCACAGGCATTTTTAGCATTTTCTGGGAGATCCCTATAAAAGTTGCAGGAAAAGGTAGTAAAAGTTTCTCGATTTTACGGAAATTTACTATTTGAAACACTTTTACTAAAGAAAGAAAAAGATTAGAAGAAGAAAAGAAAGAAGAAAAAGAAAGAAAAGATTAACTCTGTAAGGACTAGGAAAAAGTATGAGAATCTGATTTGGAACCTGATATTGAAAATGAAGGCAAATCCAGTCTCAATCGATTATTCAACTACCATTTCTGAGCCCGTGAAATGCGTATTCGAATTCCTACGTAAAAATTTTATGCATACAACGTCGACTTCCTGTATCCTTTGATAATGGCTAGAGTAGTTTTCCTCAGGAAAACCTCTTAGTAGGCATGTTTAGAATCAAATCAACCGCTTTGTTGGATATTTCCACACATTTCGAAATTAGGACATTCTGCCACTCTCAGAACACGGTGCGCCGTACTCCGGAGAAGGCAGTATTTATGTCTTTCTTCTGATGTTACCTGAACAGTACCCTTACAGCAAGGCCCAAATTCTCCCTTTAAGAGAGCACAACAAATTTTGGTGAGGTTCTACAAGCGCGAGCACTCTAAAAGGCAGCCGCTTGAGGAGGAGCATATCAGAGGGCATCTTTTCCAGTACAAGTACGCGGTACAAACTTACTTTTACCAACCAAAGGGCCGACGACGTACAAACTAGCGATCAACTTCGCAATCTTCTGACTATTGACCTACGAATGCCGTGATAGGAGCCCAACCCCCACCTCTTGCTGACTGAAAGCTTCGACAGCCACTTGAAACCCGCGTTACTCTGGCTCAACTACGGTCTGAATATTGCAAACAGCTGCTTATCCAGACTCGACACCAATATCTCCACTGAGTATCCGGCATGTGGAGACTCCCCCATGACACCAAGCACATCTACACACGACAACTCAAACCTACTCAGCTAACACCCCTCTCCATCTGGTCCAACCCCTTTGAAAAGGCTCGTTTCCTGGGCCTTCTGTTAGCTCAGCTTAACGACAACGATATACGTATGAACAAACCGACTAAGAGGGGGCTTAGTAGTGTCTTTACAACACTAACCTCAAATCTTATGCGGATTTTCAGTTTTTATTGGTTGCAGTGAGGAGCCCTACGAAGGAAAGTTAATTAAACAGTAATATTGCCTAATTGGCAACCCCAACAATTTGTCTGTTATTTTGGGTAAATATCAAATAAGGGCCACAAAGCGTAGCAACAATCAAAAGTGTATGAAATTGCTTGAAAGTAGCAAATGGACGAAAATACTCGTACGAGAGGAAATTGAAAGCCAGCTGTGCTGCAAATTTTCGATGTTACCACAAAGCACACCTCAGAGGCATCGTATGTTTATACACAACAAAGTCAGGAATCACAGATGAGTGAATTGAGGGAAAACTACCATTAAAGGTACCAATACTACAGTAAGCTGAGTGCCGAGTAACAAATTTATGGAGCAATGAATTAATGTGCGCACTTGATATATCATGTGCCTGCCTATGAACATTTACATATACAAGCGCNCCCCCCCCCCCCCATGTTGCAGAACTAACGGCTTTCATTACCACTACTTATGTAGTTGACGCTATGAGAGGCCGTGCAGTAGTTGGAGTTGGCGTGGCAAGAAAAATTGGTTGCCGGGAAGCATGGATGCTTGTGGCACGGCTGACTACAAGTAGCAAATTAATTTTATGAGCCCGTTAAACAACGTGACAACAACACAACGCACTCGCATTATGTGAGCGAGGGAGTCAATGACGCGTGGTATTTTCCACTTCTTCCCATTAAATGCTGCTGCAAACATTCCTGCGCACTTTAGTTAAATGTCGATGAAATAAAAGGTGCGCTAATTAAAAATGTTGTCGCCTCATTAAGGAAATTTGTAAATCAACATAAATGGCAAGACGGGATATCGAGTGAGCTCCTGATTGACTTGGTGTGGACGCCTTTGGTTGATTGTTGCCGGTCCGAGATGTAAAAGAGAGAAATTAAATACTGGCAACAGCAATAGATGTACAAACTAACGGCACATACTTTCATAGAAATTTATTACTTATGTACGCAGTGAAATTCAGGCCACTTATGGGGGGACTAGAGTCGTGGAGGGGGGGGCCAATGAATGCCAGCAATCTTAAAGTAGGCGATGTCTAACGCAGTGCAACAATCAAAATGAGATGATAATGACTCCAATTGCATGCATTAAGGGGGTTTGGTGATGTGTAAACATCTCAGACCTCGATAATGGGGACCACTTGACGACTAGTCTAGGACCTTTTCGGGCCTATTTCGGAAAAGTTTGGGTCTCTGCTCACGATCATTTCGGGAGTAGATCGGGATCATTTCGAGAAATTTGCGGATTCATTTCGGCAATAGTTCACGGCTATTTGAGGGCCATTTTGGGATAGTTTAGCTTCATTTTGGAACTAGGATGAGACCTTTTTGGGACCCGAAAGAGGTTCCCTCAAAATGAAAAAAATATATATGAAATTAATGTTTCATTTCTGAAAAGTGGAATTTACTGTTGAAAATAGTTCAGAGCCTTCATATTTCAACCAATATGATTTTTTAATGAAAGCTAATAAAATTTAGAATAGAACCGTTGAGCGCGATTTTTGAATTTATTTGGCAATGCAGGGAAACGCGCAAATGCCTCGTAACCATGTAAATCTCGTAAACTTACCTAATTTTGTAGGGAAAATCGTTTTATTTACGAGGTTTACGCGGTTACGAGGCATTTACGCGTTTCTATGAATAGCCATAATATTTTCTTATATTAAATTTTTTTGTGCAAAGTGCAGAAAATGTAACAATTTTGAAGAAAATTGATTGTCCCGTTCCTGTTAATAAATGTCGCATAGTAAAAACTAGTCTAAAAGGCGTATAGGGCTCCTTTCAAATTAAAAAAAAAAAACGCAAAAGTGAAAGTTTAAAATAAAAATAAAATTTCACAAAAATTTCAATTTTTTTTGAATTTTTAGAAAATTTCTAGTTATACAGTTCTATAGACCCTTTCGTGTAATAACTAAAGTGCAAGTTCCAAGTCCCTAAGAAATTTTAGTTAGTATTTTCTTTCATTTAGCATTGTTTTCAGAGAAAAATTTAAAAAAATATTAAATAATTATATATTGTAATTTTGTATTCTTAGATCTCCAACTTTAAATATGTAGATATAAAATAAAGTTATAACCAACCTTTTTAAATCCCTTGTTACTTTTAATCGAATGCAATTGTTCCGATTCCGATCACTTCCAACTTTTTGAAATTTGTTGCACTGTGTAGTCGCTTCGCTTGCCTTGTGATACGGAAAAAATGAAAACATCGCCAGGTTTCTGTTGTTTTCCACATATACGCGCACTTATAATTCTCTCACAGCGCTTTCCGCTCCTCTCTGCGAACAAGGCGCGTAGTTGCTAGGCAACGCACGCAAACGAGTGAGTTAATTAAAATTCAAGAAAGTTGAGACGCCGACGCTGCAGCTACGCATTAATCATAGGTAGATAGGCAGTGGGTGCAGGTGGTGCTGGAGAATTAACCGAAAAACCAATGTACATTACTACCATCCCGGGCAAGATTTACAACCTCACCGACGCACACATACTTACCTACTCGTACACATTCAAAACAGCCAGCTGCACGTTTTCCATCATTTTCAGCAACATTGGCAGCAGCCTGCAGTGATTGTAATTATACTTGGATATAACTTTTCTATGATGCATGAGAAATGTGTGCTGCCACATTGATATATCACCCGATGATGTTGCCAGCCCATATAGTACTAACATAGCTGGCACTCTCAAATGCAACTGACAGTACTCGCAAGCATCGAGAGGGCCTTTACTGTCCGTTTTGTTACCAAAGTCAGAATGCCAGTTAAGTGTGCTAGCCAAAGTTGCAGTTAACCGCAATGTTGACAAATTGCACGCCACACCAAGCTGGCTGCCTCCTACGGTACACGTAATATAAACATTCAACTACAAATTTTCTATCTGACCCATAGCGGCTGATCGGTTCCTCTATCACCATTTTGTCCTATTTTTATTTTTTTATTGGTGCTTCCCATTTATGTCCATAATCGATTGTTACACTTCACACATCCCTACTTACAAATGTAATGTGTATGTATGTGTCATCGTACACTTCAATCCTTTGCTCCATACGCGTTTGTTCAACCTATCGATAGTTTATAGTAGTATTGTTGCCGTTGGCGATGGTGGTTGTCGGGGCGGATGCTATCCATTGTCCGGTGTGGTCACAACTATTGATTACTTCCTGTCTACCACAGACATAAAAACGGAAAAGCCCTCAGCGGTTATGATTTCATTTTCCATGTACTGAAGTAGAGACATGAGGAAGTATGTAGCAGTGTGCAGTGCTTAGCAGCTGAGCGAGTAGGTGTCACTGCAAAATAATTAGCGCATATATGTATCTCACGCATTAATATCAGGTTTGTATAATAACTTCTCAAGTAAAACATTGCAGCCAGAGCGTAAAAGCAAAATAGAGCGTAAAATTGAGAATAACAGAAAACTAGCAGAAAAAAGTTACTGAACGCAAAACTAGTAAAAACTTGCAAGTGAATAGTTGTTGCACCCTTTTGATATTCTGCTGTAAACATTTTACTATTTGTAAATCAGTTTAAAACTCTTTGCTTTACACACAAGCACTTACACAGTCTAGTACATCATTGATATTTTGATTTACACCCATTTTACTTTTGTTTGTGCTAAACCAATTCAACAAATGGCGGATTTTGACTTTTGTTCTTCTTCTTCTTCTGCTAGCTAATTTCTGCTAGTAAAAATTTCACTAGCAAGAATTTGCAGCTCTCCCGTGTTGTTACGCTCTCGATTCAGTGCTCTCTTGCAAATTTTTTGGGTTATCATACACTTTTCCAGTCAAAATTTGCAGGTTCCAGTACAAATTAGTACTGGCTATTGGTTACTATACAAACCTATCGTCTATCAGATTAAAATGCCAAGGAAAAACTCAATTTCAGCTGTTTCCCGACATAGTTCGAAACAAATGCTCTCAAAGTGTATCGCCATACTGTAATAAAGAATGGTTTTCTTATGGATCCGATCCGGTCTATCTGACAATCATGATAAAGCAATTTTTAAGCTTTCATACAGTCAGAACCTTCTGGCAAGGTATCTAAAAGAACGCCAGCTTAAACCGCCTTTACCGCAGGTCCTGTTTCTTACAACTGGAACCAGATTTCCAGCAAACCAGACCGTGTCCATCAGCATGCAGCCATTCCTGCGCCCCAGCATAGGAGTTTTTTCGCTAGCATATTCTTTCAAGAAAAATGGGAATCATATAGGTTCGAAAGTTCTGAAATAAACGCCAGAGGTAAACTCGTTAGCATACTCTGTGTCATAGTAGAAAAAGGAAAATCGTCATAAGCCCAAAAGTAATTTTTATTTACAGAAATATGCAGAAACGTATGAAAATCCTTCTTTATGTTGTGTATCGGCCTCACCGATAAAAGCTAAAAAACAATAATTTTTTTACCAAAATAACGAAACATCGCGATTTTTTTATTTATGACGTTCTTCCAACAAACGAACGAAAAGTTCGCTGCACTAATCTCACTCAAAGTGTTTCCATAAGCCATCGAAGCCATAATGCGAACTCTTCTGCGTGGTCGGTTGATTAAAAACACATAGGTAATTAAATACATACACACAAGAGTTCAAAGCCAAATACATATAGAGAGCAGATCCATAGGGCATAAAATCCATGGTACTCACATAAGTAAATAAAAACTTTTGCCAACAACAATGAAAACCAAAATAGCGAATCCGATAAACGCATCACACGCACTTTATTCAACAGACTTTTTCATATTGATGGGCCCTTCACGTCATTGCTAAAGCTCTTGGATAATAATGGCCAGCCTATTCTTCTTAATGTGAATATTGACTTTATTGTGGCCGTCAACGTTGGCTCGGCAAGCTATTAATTTATTTTGATTATCAGCCAAGAATGAATTCATATATACATATGTACCAGAGAACAGCTTTGAGTATGATCGAGCCTTTTTGATCACACTCACTAAAAATCAAGCACAAGCGAACGCCACACTCGGCTACTATGTGTTCGATCGAGATGCATACCCGACAGCTGCTTTGGTTACGAACGAGTCTGTTCGATCACCCTCGCTATAAATTGAGCACAAGCGAACACCACACTCGGACACCCGCAGCTAACCCGAAAATTTGTGTAACAATGAAACGGACACCCGAACATTGCGATAAAATGCAGGACAACAAAGAAATTTACGCTGAAGGTAACTGGCGCCAATATGTTCCCACAAAGCATACGAAAATGTTGTTGCTTTGTGCTTGTGCATACGCAATGAAAAAATTAGAAGCGAAGTAGACAAAAATGTTTTTGCATCTATTTCGTATAGTTTCGCGTGGAAAGCTGTGTGTGTATATATTAGAACACAGCCTAAAACTATGTAGGTACATAAGTACTTTTACAAAAAATAAATGTGCACCGAGTGTATAGGGCTTGGGCATTGCCGATCTACACACATTTATACCTAAATGGATGTAGGCGTCGTGATGCCGCATTTTGTATGAGCAAAAATATAAGAAATGGTTAAATGTACACTTAAACAAACTACCGAAAAATTCAACCTTCTCTTTACCCTCTACGCACAAAAACTAAGAACACCGCGATGAGAAGGCAACATTTTTTGTAGAAACAAAAACGTCATAAGCCAATCAAGAAAATTTTGTGCACACTCGGGTTGAAACTCGAACACCCGGGTATATTGAGCTGCAAAGCACCCGAACCCAATCAAGTATGTATGAAAAGCAATCGGGTGTTGTGGCCAACATGTTCGTCTTGAGCTCAGTCGATAACGAACAATACTTCTGCTCGTATACAGAGAACGATGCAAAACGGGTTTTGTTAGATGATCGAGTATACACGAAAATCATGCACCCGCTGCAGATGTCTGATATGTACATGTAAATATGTGCCTATGGACGAAAGGACATACGAGGAAACTCACAACTGATTATGCAAAGAAAAATCCAGATAGGAACTAGTTCACACTTCATTTTACCGTTTATTAAGACGAATTATTTTACTAAAGAAATTTTATTTTTACTCTATGTAAATATTGGAGATTCAGGTCGGAAAATGTAATTATCAGCCACTCAAATAGATTTTTTGAAATCTTCGAAAGTTTTCTCAAACAACTCTGCTTACTTTAAGCCATTTCTCTGCTTTCCTAAACTTCACAGATACAATAAATACTGTTAAAATGCCAGGTACTTTATTACAATAAAATATTTAATACCTAAGAGTTTAACCCTGTATCTTCTGCAGATTTTGCCTACGCCTATGCAGCCAGGCAGGTCTCTCAAGCCACCCTATAATAATATGAATCCTACGATCACTTCAACTATATTTTGTTCCTGTTTTGTTTAAAGCCATGAAAGAAGTGATGATATAAGACTAAGACCAAGTATTAGACTAAGGCTAAGACTATGGTTAAGACTAAGGGCTGGTTTCTCCAACTCAACTTGACCTAGTTTAGCCATTTTTTGGACTTAATTCAAAAGTTAGCCTACGTTTTACACAGCTTATTCTTGACTAAGTCTAAAAATTTGGCTAAACTAGGTTAAGTTGAGTTGGAGAAACCAGCCCTAAGAGTACTAAAACAACTAAAACTTAGACTGAGACTAAGGCTTTAAATAACTTTAACACTAAGGCTTATTAAATTTTCAGGTACTTATCTTTTTCTTGTTTAATAAATTTGGTTTCTAGTTAAATTTTCTTTAAATTTTTAGATTTTATTGCGTAAAAGAAATTTTTATACCCGAGCGCACTTGTGCACAAGGGTATATTAATTTTGTTCACATAACGGTTGTTTGTAACAGCCAAAACGAATCGAGATAGATATAGATATAGACAAATGTATACATAAATGATCAGGATGAAAAAAGAAATCGATTAAGCCATGTCTGTCTGTCCGTCCGTCCGTGTACACGATAACTCGAGCAAAAATTGAGATATCTCAACGAAACTTGGTATGTAGGTTTCTCTTAATCCAAGGTAGGTTGGTATTGAAAATGGGCGAAATCGGACTGTAACCACGCCCACTTCCCATATAACGGTAATTTCCAGAAATACGAAAACTGCGATATTTTAGTAACTACTGAAGATAATTCACTCAAAATTGATATTTACAATAATTTTTAGACGAAAAATAAGAATATTATAAATTTTTGGAAAATGGGCGTAGCCACGCCCACTTATGGTTACATGTGTATATCTTGGTAACCGCTGCACCAATTTCTTCCAAACTTGGCACAGTTGTTGGCCTTGGTACAGCATAAAAAACCGCCGAAACTTTTTAAAATCGGACAATAACCACGCCCACATCCCATATAACGGTAATTTAGAGAAATACAAAATCTTCGATAAATCATTAAATATTGAAGCTAATTTATTCAAAATTGATGCTTGCAACAATTCTTTACCAAGAAATACGTTTATGAGAAAATTTTGGAAAATGGGCGTGGCACCTCCCACTTATGATCACGTATATGTATCTCAGTAACCGTTATACCAATTTGTACCAAACTCGGTATGGTTATTGTGCTTGCCACATAAAAGCAAAATGTTGAAAATTATTGAAATCGGACTAATTACGGCCGCTTTTTATATAACGGTAAATTTGAGAAATGCTTGAAACTTCAATATTTCGAAATTTAAGGACGCTAATTTACTTAAAATGTATACACCCGGGCTTACCATCTAGCGGTAGCTTTCGAAAAGGTGAAAAAACATATATTTAATACTTGCGCCGGGTATTTACTTGTTATATTATTGTACTTGTTTATATTAACTTTTTGCCTTTCGAAAGGCTGTGGTGAGTTGACAGACAGTTGTCTTCTGCACTAGTTTTTATTCCAGGGCTAGAGATCTACTTACTATCGCAGGCAGTTAGACACTTGTCCACTGTACCTCAGAAAAGTGTCTCCGTCTTGCCATGCAAGCAAGCCCGACTGGCCGTAGATTCATAATCACTGATCAATCGCTTCACTTAAGGTTCTCAGAGCCTCTTTAGCTCTACCCGACGGAACGCCCACATGTACCTCATCTGGCCGAAGGCTGGCATTGGCATATTTGCATATGTAATGGAATGCTGGCACATCGTTTATGTGAATAGGACCCGATATTGACCATCAATAGTCCCCACGTCACAATAGCGCTAACTTTTAGTGTCCTACACCAATGTGTGGGCGGTGAAGGAGCCTATTTAATAGTGTCTCTGTAACAAAATTCGACTCATTAATTAAAACCTTGTGCATTCCACACCCCTCCAAAACATTAGCCCCACAGCTGAGTATTAGTGCCTCCCTTGCACCCTTCCGATGACAGACTGCTAGTGACAGCTTCTATAATATCCACGCTCGTCACAGACCTGTGCTGCTCAAGCTCCACATTCAATCAATATACTGCTTTTGGCTCCACATTCTCCTTATCCAGCTACCAAACAAAAAAATAAAAATAGATGTAATATATAGCAAGTAGATCAATTGGACCCTGGGGCCCCATGGACTATCGATTGTTCGTTGTCACTGTCGCAAGATGCTGATGGCCCTCTTCAGTCGTGGCTAGTGTAGAGAAGTTTTGGATCCAGGTAACTAAATTTCTAGATACGAGTTTTTCACTCTGTTAGCTAGTTTGGGCTCGGTGTCGAACAACTGCGACCTTCCTTTTCCCTTTACTGTATACAGTAGGCTCTATGTGTAAAATTTCCAATAGGGCTCATGCTGCTTATAGTAGGTATGTATATTCAACATAACAAAGTTAAGAGTTTGATAGTTGATGTTGGCGCAGTTGTGGGGACCATTAAGTGGGCCCTCGTCTAACCGCTAGCAAACTGGACAGCCGCAGCGGGCACATAAAACTACATATTCACAACGCTAGATGGGCAGAGCAAACACAGAAAAACAAACATACTTATTCATGTAAGTATGTGTATGGTATTGTATCAATATGCGTATATATATACATATGTTTGCGGTCACTAACAATATTTCCATTGTCAACATTGGATTGAACATAAAACGAAAATTGATTAGACTAAAATATGGAAAATATATGGAAAGATTGGCGAGCCATAGAAAACCGCAATAAAAACAGCTACCCATAAAGTTTTTGCCATATCGAAAACCAAAAACTAAATAAAGTAAATATGGGTGGAGCAAGTAAAATACGCAGGAAATGGAAAAAGTACCAACGAAAACAATAACAAAGCGAAAAAGTAATAATGAATTAGGTCAACAAATAAGTACGTAGTACCAACTAGCAGCGCAGGATACGCGTAAATATGGGCATTAGGGTGGTCCAAAATACCCTAGGATTGTTCTATATCGAAAAAAGGTACACCCCTATTTTTTATTTTGAAATCAAAAAATATTTATTTCGAAGTTTTCCATGTATTTTTATATGGGACAAATAAAATTTTTCGTAGAAATGGTATAGACTTCTTGAAAATCAATATTTTTCGATCGGAAACTCTGGTTCTCTTCAGAAGTATTTCAATAATAATACCCAATTATTTATTTAACCATTTTTTAATACTAATGTTTTTTTTATTGGTCCCCCTTTTGCATTTTTCGGCGTTTCTGAGGGTTTTTTGCGGAACTATAAATTATAGTTGCGATGAAAAATGGTCAAATTGGGTATTATTACTGGGAATCTTCTGCAGTTAAATAGAGTTTTCCCGATAGCAAAATTTTGATTTTTAAGAATTCTATACCATTTCTACGAAAAGTTGTTTTCCCCCATATAAAACATGAACCAACTAACAAGACCACCCAGCACGGCAACCGTGTATTTGTAATTGCATTTGAGAAAAAAAATAATAGTTGATGACGTCATTTTTTAATCGGTTCTTTCATTCACACACAGGTTTCATTCCGTTTCATTCACATGGCAGCGAAAAAATTACGTCACTGCAAAAAAATTACTTTTTTCTCGCACGCCGTGCTGGGTGATCTTTATTCGTTCGTTCATGCATATAAAATACATGGAAATACATTGGGCGCTTTGAGCGACCTCTTCAAAATAAAAAAAAAATGGGGGTATATTTTTTTCGGTATAGAACAATCCTAGGGGGTGAGAGCATAAAAATTCCGACTTTACTTTTTCACATGCATTTTTGGACCACCCTAATGTACATACATACATAGATGAGGATAATCTAAGCTGTGACAATAGAGTAAATGGATAGGAGCGTTGGAAATTTATGAAGTGCTTCAATTTAAGCGAACATTGTTAGGGTAAAAGCGCAGAGGGTAACTGCTTTAAAAAGTTTTGTGAATTAGTAGGAAATGTAAAATTCAAAAAGAGATTTGCAGGGAGGTCAATGTGATTGGTAACCACTAGATAATTGCGCACGCTGCCTTCTATGTATTTTACTCCAATGGTCGATTATTAATGACGGTTCAATAACTCAGTTCCAACTAAGTATTTAATGATGATGACTTCGCTGGCTGAAAGTGGCATTATTGACGCTGCTAATAGCCGCAAAGTAATTGCTCAATTTCCGTAATAATCGAGCGCTGTGCGAAGTTGTCGACCTTGTTTTGTCTTTGAAGATTTTCACTGGCCACAAGCTGCTTTAAGCGTAGCTAGAATTACTTAAGAGTAAAGTAAGTATAAGGACGATATCACAATGACCCCAAAAATTAAATTAAAGCGTTTTAAAGCAATTGAAAGCCAAATTAGAGCCTCAACGCGCCATCAAAGGCCAGTTTGAAATTCGGCAAATTTACTATTCCCCAAACCACTGGCATTACAATCACTCCTCAATGCAGTTACAATTATAAATTACGTACATATGTACAAATGTGTGTATATTTACTTTCATGTTCCTACGCTCATCCCCAAATGGCTTCCTGTCACCTATTATCTTCATTAGCATGAACAATTTCAAAGATATAATTTTCGATAATTACTATGTAGTTCAGTGGCGTCTGGTAGTCCAATTGACAGCGACCCACCTCTATTTGGCGCAACAGTAAATATCAAAACTAACCTGTCTAACCTGATGCCGCGGCTAACTAGTCCGTTAACTTATGGCCGCGAATACGAAAGCTGACTAGTTGGGCAATTTCGCACAATTTTAGAAGTGATAAAGTAAAAAAAAAAGAAGAAGAAGAAACGGAAGAAGTGAAACTGCATAGCACAAAATCCAGTAATTAAAAAGTTTGCAATCTTATTGCCTAATATATTTTCCAACTTCATCCCTTTTCTTTACGTCCATTTCCACCCGCATCTAGAGATTGCTTCTGCCAGAAGGTCTATTGTGATATAGGTAACTTGACCGTGTAAAGGATCCACCTATTTTGCCATACACAGTAGAGAAGCCAGTATTTACTTAAGGAATCTTCATCCAGGGCAGTGACGGAGAAAGTGCTAATGCGGTAAAAGTCCAGAGAAGGGAAGCCCTTACACTCTCCAAATATTTCCACTGAGCAGTGTCTGTTGACAAAACCAGCCCACCTGTGGTTTTCCTTTTAGTTCGTTTGAAGGTAGTTTGCAAGGCGAATTTATACAAGGTGGTGTTGATGGCGAATTAAATTTTCGCCGCGGTACTACTAGATGTCAAAATGATGTGTTTGTTGTAAACAAGGCGAATTCATTTTACAACAAACACATCATTTTGACATTAAGACGTATCTCGGCGAAAATCTAAATTCGCCGGCATTTTTGGCAGAACTGATTGACAAAAGTTGTTTTCCTTTTCAGCTCGTTCCCAATGCTTTGTCTTGGAATATTTTTGTGCCTGGGATTTAATCACAGCTTCGTTTCGAGTATTTTGTTAGAGGAGAGTTCCTGGGGCAGAGATACGTATACATATATAATTTTTGAGTTAAAAATTATCTTCTCTCTATGGCGGATACGATTTGTATCAGCATCATTTCATCAAGACTGGAATTTATCGTAAGAAGGACCGAGAGAGCTTCATAAGCTTTGCTGCGGCTGGAGCGCAATTGCTTCTGGACGTCACCATAATACAGTGAACCCGCAAGTTCGACTTCGCCTAATGAAGAGTTAGTCCAGAACTAGTAGCTTTCACTGTCGGGTCGCTTTCCTCGCTGTCATTTAGGCGAACGCACGTTCCAATGCCTCGCTTTCAATGAATTCAATACCAATAATGTTTATTCCTACCGATTTGCTGCGCTTCGAGTCGCATTGTCAAAGCAATAAACTTAACTGAGCTGGGGATTGGGGACGACAAAGAGGCTGTTAGCAGCATGTATTTATTATTAGTTTGTGGCACGTCTTCAATGGCACCTTTCTCCATAAATAACTTTAGACACATACGCACAATTACATATATATACATACATATTCACGTGTGTGTATATGAGTTTCTAGCATTTGTATGCGTATTTGTTCGCATCTTCTCTTCTTGGTGTGAGTTCCCATAATTAGGTTTCGATTTTATCGAGTGACGTGACAAAACGTGACATTTAACCATTTGTCACTTACACTCTCACCTCTTATGACATGCACCATTGGATGTGCGTACACACATAGTTAGCATCATCCTTTCACAGAAGCACAAAACACCATTCCTTACTTGTACATAATAAACCCATGAATTTGTAAATTCAAAAAGTATCATATTTGTTTGCATGTGAATAAATTATTAAAGCAAGTTTTTGTACAGCAGTTCCTCTGGGCGTTTAATAAATTACAAGAAAGTTTAAATACAACCTATGAAGTTCAAACTTTTGCCTCGCAAAGATATTGAAGATGCATAACAAAATGTTAAAGTTGATTATTTTTTCTTCTTTGGTGCTGTTAGCGTCTGAGCATTTTTAGCCGAATCCTATAAAGCACTTCTGCCATTTCATTTCTGTGTGGTTCTCTTCTTCTTGTACCAACAGCAGGTCCAACATTAAAATCTTTCAGCAGAAGTGTTCCCTCCATAATTTAAGTGTGTTCTGTACAACCGTCACTAGATCGCTGTGTTTATTATTACAAGAATTCGACCTGCTCTTGAAACTTTCCCAGAAATGTTTCGAGGATCTTTCCTATCACCCAGCATTTCAAGTTCTCCTCGCTCCCGTATTTTGGTCTTTCCCTTTTTATTACGAAAAATACGTATCGCCAACTTTTCAATTCCCCATTTAAAGCTCAGTTAGTATAGACTCGACTCGTCAACTTAAGCCTGAAGCGAAAATATTTTGTTTTCGTATTTTCCTTTTCAGCTGTTTGACAGTTTGCCGCTTATAATGCCACATCAAAAATATTCATCCGAAAACAAATTGTGCGATTATTTTTTTTTAAGAAATACAAAAACGAAAATCAGACAAGCCTGATTCTCTCACCGCTCTCAATTTAGGTAAGGCCGTAACTGAGAATCTAAACTAGAACTTGTGGATGTTCTTAAGTTTCTTACGTAGATTTAAGTTTTAACTAAACGCCAACACAATTTCTCATATAACGGGTTGGCCAAAATACTAAGCAAAGTTAAGTAAGTTAAGTCTACATTAACTGAGCTTTTACTAATGCATTTCTTTTTTATTATGAAACGGATGGAATTAAATACGTGAGTGCGAAGAACTTGAAATTCCGACCGACAGGAAAAACGCCCGAAAATTCTATCAGAGAGTTAGACGACTTTCTGGAGGTCTCTAGACCAGGGCGAACTCCTGTAACACTTTTCCACCCTACTGAATGGTAGCGGCGCTGAAAGTAGTGAAGAAGACGAACCCGAGCCCCCCGGCGATGATGATGACGTCGATGTCCAACTGCCTGACTAAGATGAGGTACGAATAGCGATTACGCGGCTGAAAAACAAAAAAAAAACCGGCTGGAGCTGACGGCCTGCCAGCCGAGCTATTCAAGTACGGCAGCGAAAAGCTGATAATGTGCATACATCTACTCTTATGCAGAATATGGTCAGATAAACGCATGCCCGACGACCGGAATTCAAATTTAATCTGCCCAATCCACAAGAAAGGCGATCCCGCCATACGCGCCAGCTACCGCGGGATCAGCCTTCTAAGCACGGGGTTACAAGTGTATTATGTCAAAGACTGAAGCCCACCATCAACGAACTGATTGAGCCTTATCAGTATGGCTTTAGACCTGGAAAATCCACCAAAGACCAGGTATTTACAATACGCCAAATCATGGAAAAGGCCCGCGGAAATAGTATCGACACACACCACCTACCTATTTGTCGATGCCAAAGCTGCTTTCAACAGCACGAAAAAAAGTTGTCCTTAAGCCGCGATGTCTGAATTTGGTCTGTCGAAGTATCTCCTGTCATAACACAAACAGACAGAGCATACGCGTTTTGACACAACGTCACTGTTGGCAGTTACAAGTTTGAAAAACTAGAAAAATTTGTTTATTTGGGAACCAGCATTAACACCAATAATAACGTCAGCCTTCAAATCCAACGGAGAATCACTCTTGCCAACAAGTGCTACTTTGGACTGAGTAGGCAATTGAAATGTAAAGTCCTCTCCCGTTGTACAAAATTACACTCTATAAGTCGCTCATCATGCCACATGTATGTGTATGTATAAGGCGCGGAGGCATGGAAATGAAAACATCTGATAAAGCGGCTCTTGGAGTTTTCCAGAGAAAGATCCTGCGCAAGACTTATGGGCCTTTGTGCGTTACCGTTGTCAAATACCGCAGACGATATAGACGTAGTGCAGCGAATTAAAATTCAGCGGCTCCGCTGGCTTGGCCATGTCGTTCGAGTGGACAGATACGCATTTGTGTTGAAAAGACCAGTTGGAGAAGGACTTGACTTCACTTGGCAAAGAAGAAGAAGAATGGAATGAAATGTGGAATATGGGTGGCTGAAAAGTCAAAAATGATATTCAAAGCCCTCAAGCATAGTTTCTTATTGTACTTAAGGCCTAGAGCACGTATTAGAAGTTAAGAAAATCAGGTGTGCGTAAGAGATATTTACTCCTCTGCAAACTTACCGGGTTCTTTTATAAAACTTAGTTGTTTGTCGAGGAGAAAAAAATGTAACTAGTCCGTTCTAAAAGTTTCTGCCCAATAATGTACCATCTCAATCTTGCAAAGGCCAAACAACTGCAGAGAAATTGTTACGTAATATTATCGTTGTCATGGTCACCTCCTATCATGAGCTCTAACAAGGCTTATTGTTGATTACTTCTATGGTTTAGAAAAAAAATTTGCTGCATCCATTTTGTTCTATTTTTGAACGAAGTTCATTCTCAATTTGATATCCACATCATCTTTCGCTACTTTTGTATTGCAAAGACTTCCAATTAAAAAACCGTTGTCATCGTATCTAAAGCAGTAAAACATCGCAAGTTACTCTCCTATTGCCACCCATTTTCAGTGAGGTTGGGAATCCATTCCGAATTTTTGAATTCGGGATATCCGGATAACAAAATGAACGGATATTAACCGAATATCCAGATTTTATCTGTATAGACGAATATCCAAAGGGGTTTCCTAATTTCCAGTTTTGGAGCCGTCGGTATATTAAGTGTTTACCGAGTTTCCTAGGAGAGAGTTTAGAGAGCACTAAAGATTCATCGGCGTATTGAACGATGTCCATAAACTGCCTCAAAGGAGGGGAGAACAAAATCTTATGACAGGTAAACAACTTTCATCGCAACGACATCTTGGCAGCATAACTCTTTAAATGTTGTACATTCGACCCAACGCGGTACTATAATGTCATTGAAAAACTCTTCGAGTCCACACACGCCATACCCGTGATTGCTGAATGAGAACTATTACATCAAATTTATTTGTGTTTAAGTAATCTCAGTCAAACCTTGAAGATGTAAAACCATTAAATGCCGCTTAAATTTTGTTTTCTTCTTTATTCTGGATTTGGAAATAAATTCGTCCTGGTCTAGGTGAAAGCACATCTTATTGGTAGAGCTTCCAACAAGCCTGCGTCAATGTCCACCACCTGGATGGGAAATGTTTCCTCTTTTGGTGTATGAGTAAGCACTTCATCGCTTGGTTCTGGTTATAGAATTTCGCTTGAGATCTCCGCTACCGTTTTAGGCAGCAACTCACGGGTAAATTTACTAAACCCTGCAGGGAGTGACGTTAGCTTATACCTAACTTTAGTCTGTTTACGCGAACACTAGTGCTAACTATTAACTGTGCATTTTGTTCAAAAAAAGCTAACTACTTTTGTGGGGCGATGGCCGCAAAAAAGTCAGACCTGGATACCTCTGCATTACATGTCAACTAACTTGTAGCTAAGTACTTTTGGACATAAAATATCAATAAGAAAAACAAAATATTTTTTTGTTTTTTACTTTTTTATTTACTTATTTATTAACTTTATTTTATTACATTTCATATTTGTTTACATATTCTGCTCTGGGTGGCCCCATATTCGAACACCGTCAGACATAACTTCAAAATGATAGTATAAAATTTCGATCTTCCTTTTATTTGTCCTGAATATGAAAAAGAATCTGCGAAGTTCAGAAAAAAAGTGTATTGAAAGTAATTTTTGTATGAGGATATTTAATAGAAACTTGTAAAGAAAACCAACTCCCGATTGCGTCTGCATGACTCCTGCACGACTTTACAATTCACTTTAAGTTGGTTTTGTCATAGCTAATTAAAAGTGAGGTATTAATCGAAATCTCGCCAAAAAGCTAACTATAAGTTGGTTAGTTTTAACAATTGATAATTTTTCACTGCAGGGAAGCTTTGGATATTTACGGTACGAGGTATTCCGCACGTACTTCCCCTAAAATTTGGCGTTGTCTTCGATTCGCCAATGTCCTTCGTATGTAGCTGACGCGAAAGTCTCTTAGACAAAGAACCTTTCTTTTTTTCGGAATGTAGCTAAACCAACAAAGTCTTTGCAGCCACTCTTTCGAATGTCGCAGAGGTAAATGTTTGAGTTCCATTCGACATTGGAGGTCCTTCAACTTCCTCAAATGCATGAGTTGGTTGGCATGCGATCAGATGGATCGCACATGCAGGCATGTCTGACCACGATCTTGAGGCATTCATCTTCTTTGCTCTGCGACTCTTTCATCTTCTTTCCTCGCGACTCTTGACTGCCGCTCGTGCAGACCACTGGTTGGCAGCGAAAGAGAGTTCCAGAATAGATAAGGCACCACCCAACCTTGTGACACTCCCTGTCGCCACTTTGATTGCAGAGGCAGAAGCGAAAGGATGTTGAATACTCGTATTTGCTAAAGCTGCGGCCTTCTCATTTCGCCTTCTTCACTTTACCGGGTTGCGGACAGCTTTTCGTCCACTTGAGGATCGCCAACACAGAACTTCTCCATACCGGTAATCTTTCGGCTTTCACCAGGTTTGCCCTTTGTTGGTTTTAATTCTGTTACCAATATACGTTTTGAAGAAGGGGAAGGTTTATCTAACATCTCTACATCTTTCACAGCCTTGTTTCTTCTTGAGCCTGCTTTGGCATTATTTATGAAGCTTAATAGTATCGATGGAAATGAATATGAAAATGGAGTACAATACGATTGATTAGTTACATAAACACCCAGAATATAATTAAGTTGGTGGAGTCTTCTAGATGGGCTTTTTCTATTTACAATTTACGCGAATGTGTAAGTTCATATTATTTAACATTACAAATGAGTTTAAATATACATTTCAAATTGCAATATTTTACTGCCGCTCCTTAAAATTTATAATGCACGAAGAACCAGCTTAACAATTACAATCAAAAATAATTTTTTTTTGTACAGCAGGTAGTCGTTGAGTATTAATTACAACTTACAAAAAAGTTTAATATACTTTTATAACAAATAGAAAGTTCTATCCGCTCTACATTAAGGTTTACTACTATCACCAGGGTTGCCAGATGTCCGGTTTTTGACCGGATAGTCCGGATGTTAGTCTGTTCGTCCGGGTGACAATAAGAAAAAACCGACTGTAAAGTGTGTGATCTATTCAAAAACCGGACACCAGGCAACCTTGACTATCACTCATTAAAATTAGGAATCATTGGGTCGTATGAATAAAAACTAAGCAATTGCTTTTTCTTAAAATTTCATACCGTTTACTTCAATTTTGTTTGAATAAATGGAGTAAAATGTCTGATATTTAAGAAAAAGCAATTGCTAATTTTTTATTCATATGTCCCATTGTGTAAGTTGTTGAAATGATTTAACTAACCATATTAAATGCCCACTCAAGATACTCAGGGCAATTAATTATGAATTTTTTCACCGTTATTGAGGCCATTTAATTTCTTTCTACTGAAACCTTTCTATGCACTTAACCCATCCCTTTCCAAATGCGCAAAATTAAGTATATGAAAGCATTACACATTTTCTGTTTCAACTTCGTATAAAGTTTTCAACAACCTCTTTATATTCCACTTAAGCACCGTTAGAAATTCTTCAAAATTTAACCGTTTTAAATTTCCTTCGAAAGGTAACTCATTTGATCGTAATTTAAATTATAAAAGTATAATCTATGCAATGCGGAGTATTCATAAGTATAATTCTAGGTAATGCTGCAAGTGCGCTGAAGTGGCTCACAAATCCACTTCCAAATGCTTACATAAATTTAGGCGTAAACAGCCAAAGTGGAATTCACAGTAAAACAACTCGCTTTGCATAAAATTAACACTTCACCTGTAATAGCAAATTTCAGCGCCGACAAGTCGAAGAGGAAGGTGCTTAGCAGATTTTCATGTATCGTTGAAGGCTTCTTTGCCTATTTCCCACAAATTTCACAGCTCAGCAATGCTCCAGTGGCACTCTGTTGCGCGCATTGCCTAGTCGAGGTTTCAGCTACCCCCCGCAGTCTAACTACAACCCAACCAGGCAGTTTCTTACTTTAGACAAATTGAAATATAATTGGAGAGCTGCACAACACTACGCACGAAAACGCCTCACGCACTGATTGTGAGCTCGAGAAGAACGCAATGCAGGGAAATGGAAGGTGCCAAAGAAAACAATTGGTGGTATGTAGGAAGGTATAAGAATGGTAATGAAAAGCAATAGCAGCAGATAACTGAATGGAGGTGTTGCGAACATAGCAATTTGAATGCCGGTAAAATGAATTCAGGAATGAATGACGCACACACCGAAAGGATTAACGCAAGTTAGGACGCCTTGGCAACACCTGTTCAATTTCACGTTTATTAAGTGGGTTGCTCGGTGGAAAATGGTCGTGCTTTTATATTATGAAAGCAATGCCTGTTCGTGTTGTTGTATTTTTGGTGTGATAATTTCACAGCTGACGCAACGGGTGGCATGCAACGAAGCTATACCTACATACATATACACTGAGCTTTTGTCGATGGGAGTAGATATTTATATTTTATGTAAACATGTGGTGGTGGATGGAAAATTAACTTCAGAGTGGTTGTGCCAATGCATTCCTCTTTTCTTATGACAGTTAATAAGGAACTTTCATATTTAGCCGTTTTGTAGGCTCGCGGCCCCAGCCATTTGAGCATCGAATATGAGATCTTATCGCACACCGTCGACAAACAGATTCGGCCATATCAGTCTGACTACTGAGCTCTTAAATGTACCAGAGACCACACATTCCCCATAGACCATGTCTTGGAAGATACCCGCAAAAAAAGGTTTGGAACACCTTTCTATGATGTCATAGCTGCTTACGATAGAATGAACAAATGTTGGCTTCCAAGTGTTAGGTTTTGTCGATAACTCTGATTAGTTGGTTATAACGCGTTTTGAGGAAGGTGAAAGATGATTACGCGCTGGCAAAAGGCTTCAGGCCAATCAGTCTGATGTCCTTCATGCTAAAAAGTCTTGAGCGCAAAGTCAAAAGGTACTTCTGTATATTAGATCAGAAGGTTTGGCAGTCTCCGTAGAATATACCAATATACTTAACGGAGTAGAAAGTCATGTATTTAGATCAGATAATAGGAGTTTCTCCCATATTCAAGGGCCGTTTAGCATCCCTACTTTTAACTCTATGTGCTCGGTGGCCAGTAGGAATGAAGTGAACGAAACAGTGATGAGAAAGATCCCATCCATCTTATTTGTAAAATTGCTTATTGTGGGGAAATGCAGATGGCCTTTGTACCATGGCAGAGGTTTGATGTGGATGCCTTCAGGGCGGTGTACTCTTCACATCTTGTGGTGTTTAGTAGTGGACTTCCTTTTACGAAAAAGTGAGTCATACGCGGATGATGTTTGTGCATTGGAGTCAAGCAAATCTTTCAGTGAGATCTGAGTAAAGTTACAGAGAATCCTGAAATTGATTAATGATGCACTTTTCTGTCAACTTCAGATAGATAATCGTTATAGGTCACGCGGAAAAGAAAGTTTGAAGATATTAGTCTTCTCGTGCTTAGAGATTTAAAACGAATTCTGTCCGACAAAGTGAAATATCTAGGGGCAGTTTTAGATAGGAACCTTACTTGGAAAGCCTACGTGAAGCTTAACGTAAACCGAGCGCTTAAAATTTTCGGACAGTGTTGAAGAACCTCTAGTAAGACCTAGGGTCTGAGTGTGGCTATGGTGCTTTGCGTATTCATAGCTATATCACGTCAATCCACTGTAGTATGCTGGGGTAGAGCCATAGCCAAAACCAAAGATTCCATGCTAAACTAACACTAAAATGTGGTGTAGAAGACGATGTGTTTCGTGCATTATCTTGGAATGTGGCACGACAATCGGAGTTCCGTCACCTGAAGTCTAATTTGATAGGTTGGATTTCCACCAATAGAAGAATGGAGGGATCCAATCGTTCTTTTTGGGATCTCGCTAAACACTTTATATACCGACGTCAAGACTAAAAGATAACTCGAGCTGGATGGGATCTGGAAGATGGCTTCTGATATTTTTCTACTTCACGTATCAAAGGTTTTTGAAATCAGACTATTCTTTGAATGTAAGTTAAGGCTGGACTCCGTTGCTAAATGTAAAAAGCTTGAACTCTTGTGGATACCAGAGACACTGTTGTTTAAGGCAACGAACTGGCTGAGGAAACCTGGAGGTTTTTTGAAGTGTATAAAAGGGTTGGAGCCAATTGTTGAGCCGAGAATAGCGGAAACTCTGAAGTACATCAGGGATCTCCAAACCTAGACTCATGAAAACCATTGCTGCAATACTGATACCTACCAAGCAAACAATTGTTTCCTTAAAATTCACACGAGTGAGCTACTCACCCTTGCCCAGACTACCCGACTGTGACCACCCAAGGCGAATTTATACAATGTGGTGTTACTGACGAATTTAGATTTTCGCCGCGGTACTTCTGAATGTCAAAATGATGTGTTTGTTGTAAAACAAGGTGAATTCATATTACAACAAACACGTCATTTTGACATTCAGAAGGACCGTGGCGAAAATCTAAATTCGCCAGTAACACCACCTTGTATGAATTCGCCTTGTGACCACCCAGAAGCCACATTATACACCATAGCAGCAAAATCATAAAGTTTCTTTTGACCTTTAATAACGATTTTTTAATATAAGTTCTACAATGTTGACGCTCAGTTGGACCGTAATAAATGCTTAATTTTCCCTCGCTCAAGCTAGGTGAACTTCGTACATCAAGTTACCACAAGCTCTTCGTCGCAACTTTAAAAGTTTTGGGGAAATCACTGGCATCGCTAAATGCCCACTCATCCAACCTACTGGCAATTTAACTAATAAAACGAAACGTCAAGTACGATTACAATTTTAACTGGCAGGTGTGAGTGCGTAAGTAAATTGATTTTAACTGCCGCAATCCTTCTTGGAAAGCATCCCTTGCTACTCTTAACCAAACCACTAGCCCTTTCGCTATTCGAAATTTTGCAGCATTTAAGCATTGAACAATAGCTGTCACACCCACTAACGCTGAAGTTGAATTGTGGTGCGGGTTATCCCGAGGTGCTACAACAATTACACCCTCTTCAGTGTGGTAACAAGCGTTGGCAATATGCGTCAGCTGCAGGATTGCAATTCGAATAGCCGATAGAATGCATTGGACACACCAAATGTGAATAGATGTCACATAAAAGTAGACAAGCACATCAGGGCAAGTTGATAGATACATACTTATGTATGTATATGTATAGTGAATATTTATGTGCTATGGGTATAAAATGTAACTGTGGTTGTTTCGATGGATTACATTTTAGCTTGTTTATAACCCAGGTAACCTTAAGTTCCATATAAGTAGTCGAATAAAGCGAGACATTTAGCATACATTCTTTTTGCTATTTAGAACATCTTTGAAAAAGAGTATTTAGTTTCGAAATTTTTCTGATTTTTCAAGACTTTTCGTGTTCTTTTTTCGAGAGTTTTTCATGATTTTTCAAAATGTGTTGGAAGTTTTTCCGAAAAGTCGGCACCTTTCGTGACTCCTTTTGTCTTTTTCGGATTACTTGCATGTTTTAGTTTTTACCTCCAAATATTATTTTGAAACTTTTCGAGTCTTTTTGTACAGATTTTATACGTTTTTTTGTCAGAAGTTTTTCGGAACTTTTCGGGATTTCTTCGTGAATCTTTGTGTTTTTTTAATTATACGTAGGATTTTTGGCTAATGTATATTTTCGGGATTTTAAGAATCTTGACATTTTTTGGAGTGTTTTGGGGAAATTATTAAAAGTTTTCGGGCCTTTTCGTGATTTTTCAGGTTTTTCAGAATAATTTTCATGGAAGTTTTCAAGTTCTTTCTTGCGAGATTTTATGAGAGGACCTTTCGGGATTTTTCGTAAGTTTTTTTTTCAGACTTTAAAGCATTTTGTTATTCACGAATTTTGGGCTTCCTTTGAGACTTTCGGTCATTAACTTAGAATATTTCGTTCGAAAATCGTCAAAAGTTTTTCGGAACTATTGGGAATTTTTTGTGACACATCAAATTTTTTTATATTCAACAAGTATTTTCGATACTTTCAGACATCCTGTTTTTTCATTTTTTTTTTTTGAATTCTTTGGACTTTTTTCGAGATTTGTCGAAATTCGTCCTGATTTTACTCGTTTTATTCGTGACCACTTAGAACTTGTTATGTTCAATGGAACACTTAAGTCGTAATTTACTTCTTATGAATGCCTGAAACAGTAAATATTTACAGTTCATATTTTTATTAAGGGTACATAGTATGTACGAGCTTATGCGCTAAATTGAGGTGAGCGGCTGGATATTTCACACAGATGGAGTCCCCGCCTCCGAATGGCAAATGTAGTTTATGAGAAGCTTTTTTATGGCAGTAGTTCACTCGGGAATTTACCATTGCCTCTTCTCATTGAAAAGGTTGTCGAATGTATCGTTCTCATTCTGTTCTTCTTGAGAACGTTCCCGAGAGTTTTATTCGCATTTTATTCCAAGTTAAACTGCTCTCAGCTCTTTTGCCCCCGTTTGGTGCTTTTGTGGAAACATTCTTGACATTACAGTTTGTTCTCATGCAGAACAAAACCAAAAACGGAAAGCATTGAATATACTTGAGACGAACTTGTCTTGCACAGAAAATGTAAAATTGTTCCATAAATGGACTGTTCGATCTAGAACATGAAATGATCCAGCTTTCTTCTGGTTTAGAATTAACAATTATGCTTCTCACTAAAACGAGTTTTCGTCGCAACACGCAGACGCCCCTCTTATTCCGAACCTTAAGATCACAAAACTTTTGTTCTCATTTTGTTCTCTAGCAGATAATTTCCCATACTTGTTCTTCCTTGGAAACGTACTCGATACTTTCGTTCTCATTCTGTTCTTCTTGATAACGTTCCCGAGAGTTTTGTTCGCATTTTACTCTTAACGGAAATGTTCCCGAACCTTTTGTTCTCATCTTATTCCCGTGCTTTCAACACTTTTGTTCCCGTTTGGTTCTTTTGTGGGAACATTCTTAACATTACAGTTTATTCTCATGCAGAACTAAACCAAAACCGGGACGAGTTCTCGGTCCCTGGTTCAGACAACGACACTCAATCCAATCAATCATTCGCGCTTATTTCGTGGTAGCAAATTCATCACCGCAAATGCTTACTGGGATTTCCCATTCCGTTATCGTTTACTCCACACCACAAGTACGTGTATAAGCGTGTTTGTACCGATTTCTATAGCATCGGATCTCTATGTTTATGCGTTCGATGTGTGTAGAGCCAGCTGCAGCGCAGGGTCGACATTTACGGCATGAATTTGACTGATATTGCAACAGCCGGTTCACTGCAGCGGGACACTCATCGAGGATGCTATGTTATTGGATATGTCATTTCGAATGTCACAACAAACCCATCGAAAATGTCAACTCAACTCAACCCCAATGTAAGTACTATGCTCGAGGGCAAGGCCGAGTAGGAAGCGACAGCGGAGGTGTGGGAGTTGCAGTGATGTATGTATATAAATACAACTGGATAAGCTCAACTGGATAAGCTCATTGACGTGCGCGCACACAACAAATGTTATTCGTGCCTGCAAGTTACAATTCCCATTTTCCCTCAACGGCATCGGGTGGGGGTTAGCGAGCTTAGTGGCAATTGTCAAAATCTCTAATTTACGCACAGCCCAAACAGCTAGCAATGGCAGTGGAATATCCATGTAGGTTGAGCGCAGTTAAGATTGACAACAACAACAACAACGACAACCAGAGCACAGCTGCTATAACGACGATAACAACAAACGTCATTACTGTTCCCCAGTGCCACGCTTACACTAATTACCAGCTTGAAAGCTGCAGGCCCTCAACTTTTGCTGACTCATTACAAAGCCAGAGCCCCCCGCCCCCGGCTTGGCCAGACTCTTAGCCATTTGCACTATGCATAGAAATTCGTTGGGTTGAAGTTGCTCATTAGTTTTAAGTTCGGCAATACTGATTTTCCGATTGCTTGCAGCAATACCATTTCGAGTCTATTAAAGATTTAAGTTATGACATCGACATGCCGCAACAGCACACAGCACACTGTGGTGGGAGCGGTGGGAACAGTGGGAACAGTGGGAAAAGTGGCAACAGCGGCAGCTACACCGACATGCCATGTTAATTCATTGCCACCGAAACCAATGTCAACCGCAACTGCACAGCTGCCAGACTGCTGCTCATCTGCCGTGCGCTCCTTACCTGTTTGCTTTACAATACATTGTTTGTATATGTAGTTTGGCCCTTCTCTTCTTATTGCCACAGTTGCCACTTATTTGCGTGTTGGTTCGCTTCAGCTCGCTTGGATGTCGTTAGTCAAAGTTTTAATTACACTTTCACTGCGTTGTTGGTTACCGCCCAACGCTGCATGCTGCCTGGCTGAGTGGGTGTTGCGGCCAGCCTCTTTCGCTGCTGCTGCTCCTCCTTAACTTTAGCACAAAGCGTCGCATTGCTATTTATTCGGCGACAAAGATTTATCACCGAACCGCCTTAACACTCCTCCTATGTATACGTCCTCTGTGAGCATCCTAGTTGGAATGGCGTTTGCCGTTGTGGCGCGCTGGATGATAGAGTGTGTATTGTTTCGCTTTAATTGAAATTTTCCTTTTGCAAGTGTATATGTAGTTATGACAACGTATGTCTCGATACGTATTTAAGTGTCGTGAATGTTTGCGTTTTTGTTTTTTTTGGTAGGTACTGAATATTTCATGTGTCCAATGAACAAAATTGGATGTTATTGCATAGGAAAGTATTTAATTTAAAACAGCTTTGATAAAAAAACGCCGAATAAAAAAAGTTATTGTTATCGGTTTCGCTATCGATAACGGTTTTGATTAATTTATTAAAAATCTATCGCTACTAGCTTTACCGATCACAACTATGCCATCGATATACATATTTACATAAATATTCCGATAATGATAAGCTTATTTTATGGATATCCTCACGCTGACATGGATGACATTGCTTAGTTGCTTTTGCTTTCTTACTTTACAGCTGTTAAAGTTTAATATGCAATGTTAACAACAAAGATATCAAATATCAACATTTAGAGGCTTGGCTTGGAATCGGCATTATGGCTCAAAGAAAATTTTCTAAATAAACCATTTCAAAATAAAATGAACATGAATTCTGGGCAGTTGCTGTACAAATTTTCCGTTATTTAATCGAAGTTCGCCAATTCACCATCCAGCTTGTTGCCTTTAACACCACAGTTTCCCGGTACCCACATAAGTAAGTTCCAGCGTGTTATATTTCTTAATGGGATCCAGCAGCAACTTACATTCATGGACATTTTTTGAAGAGGAACGTGGGATTATCAAGACTTTTAGAGCAGCTTAGCTACCTTTCGGTAATTACGAAGTCAGCTGCTTTAATAACTGCAAAGTCTCTCGCGAAATAGCGTCTAAAGATACCCTCCAGATGACATACAGCTCCAGTTCCATTTTCCGTCCTAGAAAGTTGTACCCGAGTTCGCTGGATCTCCACACTGTTTCTTTGTTCGAAGGTTAACGAAGCACTTAGTTTCGAAAGAGACTCCAGATCAGATCAGTTTTTCATTTGAGGCCAAACACAAGGGATACTAGCCTCATTTTCAAAATCGTTGCGATGGAGAAGAACCGAAATGAAATCTATTTCGAGCTGACTACTAACTCTATTCGAGTTCTGCACTCCTTAATCAGCTTCAATTTTGTTGGGAAGCCCCGCTGAGCGGGTGCTATTTCGAGAAAATTGCGACGCGCACGCCTTTGAGGTAACGTAAACTAGTTCGCTCAAAAGTGCATCACTCTTTGGCGATATAAAATACGTCTGTCTGAAAAATATTCGTAAAGTCACACCAATGTATTAATCTTCTGACTGCCAGGGGTTCAGAAGAAATGCATATGACGATCCGCGCTCTATTTTAGACACATCGGTGTACAGATGATATATCGCGGTGAAAATATTGAATTCGCCGTACGACCCCGAGGGGCCTATGAAGTTTTATTTTAGATATCTTGACGTCAGACAGGGTGGCTCCCTTTTGTGACAAGCTTGTATGCTGTACAGTTACTTCGATCGTCTCTCTGGCCACCAACACAATGTAGGTAGAGGACTTTGAAGCTAAATATTTAAAGAATTTCCTAAATCCTATCGCAGTTATTGACGAGGTCTCACAGCAATCTATTGACTTAATTGCTGCTTTGATGAGCCAGGGTAGAAGCCTCTTTTATGAAAGGGAGTTCTGTCCGGATGGCACTATAGAGTAGAAGCCTCTTTTATGGACGGAAGTTCTGCCCGGAAGACACAACAGTGGTCAGACAGCCTAAATTCGAGTTCTAATGAGAAGTCATTCGAGTGTGCACCACTCTCCTCTCTAAGATTTTGTTTAGAGCCATCCTTGTAGATGCCTGTGGAGTTATCTTGCACATAAACTTATCGGCATCCATGCTTTGAACCATGACTGCCCCTCTGCGTTGTGTTGCCGCGTCAGTTCCCTGTCGAAGATGACACCCAAGTATTTCACTTCATTAGAGAGCGACAGTGTTACGCCGCACAGTAACTTGAGTCCTAAATATGCTAGGATCAGTTATGTTACTGAGGAAAATAGTCGAATATAAATAATCTTTACAGTGCCAGGAATGATTATGCAAATTATTTACCTTTATTTGCAGACAATCCAAGATAATTCAAGGGAAATCGTAATTATGAAACAGTTTCCAGCTTCGGATTAGATTTCTTACGGAGCTTTATACATATTAGCTATATCCAGATCTGTCAAATTGTTGGTCTTATTCCACTTCTGAATTTTTCATATATCGATATCTGAGTTGAAGATCGACCTATATCGGCAGTCAGTTCGAAAACGCCATATCCCAGAAAACTTTTCAAGAATGCCCTATCTCGGAATTTGGTGGAAGAACACTCTATCTCAGAATTCGGTTCAAAAATGCCCTATCTCAACTGTCGATTCAAAAACGCTCTATCTCAGCACTTTTTCAATGTATTTTCAGCTGAGTAAGGGAGTTTTTGAACCGAATTCTGAGATAAACAGGGCGTCCTCCAATCAAATTCCGGGATAGGGTGTTTTTCAATAAAATTCTGAAATATGGCGTTCATCAATCAAATTCTGAAGTAGGACGTTATCAAAAAGTTTTCTGAGATGGGACGTTTTCGAACTGGCTGCCGAGATAGGTCGATCTTTCACTCAGATGTCGATATTCACTTAAAATTACTTACAGCTAACTGTTTACGAACATAACGTGTCTGAGTATGGTTCGCTGGGCTATGACTCCGCTTCACATGCCACTTACATATATTGCTTTCGGACGCTTCGCGCCGCTGCAGTTACCTGTCAAACTTTAAACTTGCTAGCCATTTCAACCGTTGCCATGTAGAAATTCAGCAATGTGCCGCAACGTGTTGCTCGTTCAGCTCTTTACGCTTTTATGACTGGACTGATATCGTTCTTTTTTATTAGTTTATATGTATATATATTATAGCGTCATATTATTATCCTTGTAACAGTAACTTTTTGACACTCTCGAAAAATGCTGATTTTTTTTTTGTCCTCATACCTATACATGCCCTACAATATTATCCACAATACATAATCGCAGCCTGGCAAAAGGCAATTGTTTTGACTGCCGACCATTTTGGGGCGGCTCCTACATTGTCAATGTTTAAGCCCACTTCAACCATTGCCACATCAACGACAATTTGCGGTCGAACGCAAATGAATTTTCCTCATATTGTGTTTTTGTTCACTTTAATAAATGAAATTGCTGTCAAAGGCGGCTGGTTAATTTTTATTATTTTTTTTTTTTTTTTGTGGCTGACTGTTGCGTTGTGACTGAAGCTGAGGGCGGCGAGATTATTGTCGTCTGCTGCTTTGTAGCTATTATCTTGCCGGACAGTATTGCCATTTCGGAAATGTTTGCTTTTTTTTTTAATTGCTGCTCGTACTGTTAATTTCTATAGTTGGGTTTTTTCGTAGTTTTTTTTTTTTTGCATACATACATACATATTCATTAACAAAAGACGCCTGAATGCAATTAAACCATATACGTCATTCCACTGCTGGACCTCACTGCTTTTGTCACTCTAGTTCATTGTTTTTGTTTTTCTTATTTTTCATTGATTTCTTGTTTGTTTTGTTACGTTCGCATTGTTTTACGAAAATTGCTTTTTGCCACATTTCCAAAACATTTATAGCTAACCCCACGCACAGTTCGCGTGCGGTAAGCTTCACAAAAAGCAACGAAGGGCCAGCATCGCTATGAAAACGTTAGTGGCAGCAGTGGTAGGTAAGCCAAAATCGTGGCAATTGTTGCTTGCGGCTTCGACGTTTGGCGGTTGGGAAATTACGTAATTTTCACTTGATGAAGATTTACGGCATTTGTGAGCCCAACCAAAAACTGGCAAATTGCGGCGTTGGCCATAGGCAATACGTATGCAGTTCTCCTTACAGCTGCTTAAATAACCCTGTCCGCTGCTAAGCCACAAAAGCAAACGCACAAAAGCATCGGTGGTGACCACAACCAGATAAGAGCCGCATTGGTTTTCTTTATTGGCTGTTGGTGGCTTTTATTTTATTTTATTATTTTTTTTTGGTTGCTTTGGCCTTGGAGGCCTATCATACACATTTGGAGCTTTGGTTCGTAGTCTGGCCTCTACAAATGACAACTCTATTTAGTGATGCAAAGCTCTCTTAATACCTGCAACAATAGCAACAAAAATAAAATAAACAATAACATTTGTCAAGCCACGAGAAAGAAAACTTAATCTGAAAACTTTTTTATACATACAAATACATATAAAAATACTTAAGCTCAACCGCATTAATTGAAAAAATCACAATCACAGTGCCAGTAGTGCCAGTGTAAGAAAAAGCTAAAGAAAATTCGTGTTATTTGGGGAAATTAAAATACCGTTAATAGCTTGCAGCAACTGGCAGCATTCCCCATCTCGCTGGCAGCCATCAGCAAATCGTCTATTGTCATTTTTGCTTTGCTGCTAATAAATTTACCATTAAGGGCTTTTGTTATTTGACGCGCACAAACATGGCAGCAGCAAGAGCTTAACTTGCCTTACAGCAAAAAAAAAAAACAAAAACGAATAACTGACAGCTGCTTTGAATTACATGGTAATTTGAATTAAACTAGGAAAGTATGTAAATCAAAATTTTAAGGAAATATTTATTTTACTACTTTAGTTCGTTGGCCTGTAGCGGATTTATTAAATTTCCTTTGACTTTGAAATGTATTTACACTCCAGCTTTAATTAAATTCATTTCATAGAATTGTTAAAGTTTTCCAATCACAAACTTCGCGACTAAAAGTCATTACCTAAAAATGGCAAAAATGCAGACGCCCCACAGCCCCCACAGAAAGTTTACTTGTGTTGTGACAAATCAAATATGTCAATAGCCAGAGAGAGAACGGCTAGGCTAAATAAATGTATTGATTTTTTATGTGATGGAGAGTTGAGGAAAAAAATAGGCTCGTTCGACAAAAATTTTTATTTTGAAGGTCGGTTTTAATGTCAAGATAGTTTCATATGGCCTCATTCATAAAAAATAGAATATGTAGATTTAAAGAGCTCTACAAAGTGACATTTTCATACAAATATTCGATTCATAAAGCAGTTAAACACATAGACCACGAGTTTTCCTACTTGCTTGGGATTTTCATGACGAAGTTTTTATCCGGAACCGGAGTTTCAACACAACGGTCTGTATAACCCTGAAAAATGCTACATTTTTCCAGAACGCAGGAATGGCCCAGCAATCCCGATTCCCATTGCTCTGTGTCTCTTAATCGAACTGCAGAAAGAGATGTCATCTGCTGACCCACAAGGTCTAGTGGCAGATCATCCAAAAAGACATTTAAAGCATCATTTGGCGTCGACCGGACTGATCCGCTGATGCAGAACATACTAATCATCTGCACTTTTCTGAGTATATTAAGATTAGGGGCCTTGTCTAAGGCATTCAGTAAAGGAGAATCGGTCTGACCAGTTAAAGCCTTCTTTATTTTTTTTGAAATTGACTGTTAGTCTATGAGATTGTGAAACTATGTTTCATAAAAACCGGGCAAATATTTTCACACATCGACGGTATTTTGGCAAAACCTTGTATCTCAAAACTCTCTCAAAGAACACTCTCTATTAAAAACATAAAATCATTTTTAATAACTTTTTTACTTAATATTAAAGATTAAGTACTTTTTAGTTAGTTATGAACAATATATAATTAATTATAGCATTCTCAGTCTTATTTTGAATTAATTTTACGAGATACGAAGTAGTAGTGATTTCTGAGATATGAGGTTTAGCCAAAGTACCGTCGATATACGATCAGACATGTACACTTATCTCTCTGTATGTACGTACACATTTTTCTTTTTCTGAGGAAGAAGCATGGTAAACCTATACCCGTCAGTGAGGAACCTTAACCCTAACTAAACTTCCTACTGTTCAAGTAGCAATCCCTTGTTACCGCCATCAAGTATTTCGTCGGGGACGGTTTGAGCATCAGGCTCGCACGTTCATTCCAGTCGGTTGTACTAAGTCCCGGGCTACACCGAGTAGGTTTCTCTACGTCTTGTTTAAAGTGAATAACATTTTTTAACTATTTATTTATCACTTAGAATCTTTTGACTAGTTTAGATTACATTGGGTACACTGCAGGTACAAATATAACTTATAAATTAGTTCTTCTAAATAGTAAGCTGCATTTTTGGCTAGTATTGCATTCAGCGGGCTTACAGAAAAGGCCTAGGTTTTGTCACTACATAATGCTGCTTTCCCGCGTTCGACTCAGTCTATTTGAGTTAGAGCATGCGTGGCGGATACCAGGAGCGTCGATTCTCTCGCCAGTATACGTACTGGTATCATACTGGCGATTACGAAAGCTGCTTCGTCCGACACTATTCTGAAGGCGCTATAAACTCGGGGCGCACACAAACGGTATTTTGGGTTGACTCCGCGGAATTATGCTCGACACTGTGCCGCATTTGACCCAATCGGGACTTTTAAAAACATTCACTAAGAATAGACGCCTGGACTGTTTCGGCTCTCGCGTGTTAAGCATTACTCGCTGATGGTTGAAGCTGCTTTCTCTCTCACACAGCTCAAGTGAGCGCTGAAAGTAAGACGCATGTCTAATACCACTCCTAAGTATTTAAATGTGGCTTTCCTCAAGTTGATGTCATCACAAATTTTAAGCGCTACCATCTCTAACTTCTTACGACTCGATATGAGTATTGCTTCTGTGTTTTACTCGGCTAGCTCGAGTCCGAAGCTATTTAGCCAATTTTTAATCACGCCGACCGATGAGGCTATTTGGCGTAAATTTTTCCATTTTGGAAGAACTTCTTGTTAGTTATTTCTCCTGCTGGGTTTGTACATATAAATATGTATGTATGTACCAAAGATGGGCACGGGATATCGGGTCCCAAGGGACTGATTTCAAAATGGCCGGAATGGGCGGTATCCTGAAGGTGTTTAAACATTTTGCAACCGCCAAAATTTAGAAATTTTTTTTAAAAAGGTTTTATTAAATATGCACTTTTTATGTTTTATTGAGACGAAAACGAACAGCAAAGCGAAAAAATATCCGAAAATGCCAAATCTTTCATTACTTTTTTTTTTAATATTTAAAATTATTTTGTGACATGTAACTTAATCTTAGTTATGGATTTCGGGACTCGCGGGACCCGCGGTACAATTCTGAAAAACGTCGGAATGGGCGGGTTCGGGACTTAAAAATTTAATTTCGGGATTGGCGGGATCGGGTATGAATATTTAGGCCCGCGCCCATCTCTAGTATCTACATATGTATTTATGTACGTTTCCACATGGCCGTATGTCTACCACAATCGATTGTTTATATAGGCGTAACCGCACTGTGTTTGATGTGTTTCTGCCACACAGTCCGACACAATTTACTGCTGATAATGACGTGGGACATTTGTTTATCCGGTGGCTTAGACGAAAGCGCCATGCCTGTTTGAAGTACAAGTTCATTAACTTGGATATTAAATACACAAAGCCACATTGCAACTTTTCCAAGTGTTCCGCAAACAACACACAGATACGTGCATACTGACGACCAGCTCACATACGTGTGTAGGTGAACGCCCACACTACTCCACAACTGCAACAAATTGATTATCTACTCCTAACTATCGGCACATCCGCATGAAATCCGCTTGTCATGATGAATAATGCCTGCGGTCATCATACACACACACACACACACACACACACACACATACAGACTCGTATACTATATTTACGACCCTCACACACATAATTTTCTTTGTTTTTCTTTCCCCTCACTTAAGCTCGGCACTCCATTTCTCGCATTCCAGGTCTACAGCATGTCCACACCGAAGAGCAGTCGCGGCGGCGGCGGCGGCGGCGGCGGCAATGGCAGCGTCTTTGGCGGCGCTAGCTCCTCTGCTGGCAGTGGTAGTGATCCCAAGGAGAAACTCCGTCGCATTCCTAATGTACAACCGGGTACACTTATGTGCCAGCATCTAATCAAGGAAGGCACCTATGGACGCATCTATGCCGGCAATTTAGGTGATGCCTGCGATGTGATTATCAAAACAGTCGTCGATGGTGCCTCGCTGACGCAAGTTGCATGTCTGTTGCAGGAGGCCTCGACGCTTATTGGCGTGTGTCATCCGAACATATTGACGCCTTTGCTGGCGAACACCGAGCTGCCAGGACCACCTGAGATTGCATATCCCTATCCGTCCAAGGGCAATCTGAAAATGTGAGTAGAGCGGCTGCTGCGCTTGCGTTATTATCTCACAATGCTAACTTTGTTTTCTTCTTTTTGCAGATACTTGCAGAAATCGCGTGAACTCAATTCGCCGCTTAGCACCCGCCAACTAGTCGAGTTCGGTTTGCATGTGACTAAAGGTTTGGCGCATCTGCACTCGATGGGTATTATTCATCGCGATGTTGCAACGCGAAATTGCTAGTGAGTATTTATTTAGCCTTTGCGCATTTCCTTTGGAACTCTCATTTATAAGAAGTGCTTTTTCACTCATCAAACTTCATTTCGTTTGTTTATTGCTTCTAGTCTGGATATGGACTGCTATGTGAAAATTTGTGATAGCGCTCTGTCGCGCGATCTCTTTCCTGACGACTATCACTGCCTGGGTGACAACGAAAATCGTCCGCTCAAGTGGATGGCTTTGGAATCATTACAGAAGAAGTACTTCAACACTTATAGTGACATTTGGACTTTGGGTGTACTCTTCTGGGAGTTGGCAACACTGGCGCTTACACCTTTTGAGGAGGTGGACATTTTTGAGTTGAGTGCATACCTCTCGGATGGTTTTCGTCTGGGTCAACCCATCAACTGTCCCGATGAATTGTAAGTACTGCATGCTAAAGATGGGGTATGGTTTATTTAAAAGACAAGCCTAAGAGATTGGGTTAAAGCCCTTTCCACCGTGTCTGGTTAACACTAATCCCCAGTTCAACATCATTATCGATGTTACCGACTCAATGTTATATTGATATGACGTTGATGACGATGTCTAACCGGGGATTAGTCTTACCCAGACTTGATGAAAACGGCCCTTAGAGTAATGTAGGCCATAATTTTAGAATGTTGTTCTTATTCCAAATGTTTGAGGGATAAAGAAATTTCCATGAAAATAGGGAATATGGAAACAAATTTATTTGAACTTGAAATGTCCTTCTGTCCTGGTCTTGACATATTTGGACGTAACATTTTCGTCTCTTTTCGAATCCGCAATACAAATTTGGCGTTTGCATTTGTAAAAAAGCGACTTCACCTTGAAACGACGTTCAATGTCAAGGTGAAATCATAGCACACTATGAGATTACGAGCACGGAATCCTAGAACCTTGCCCTCGTCCTTTGTTCTCCAATGACTACTTTCTGAGATAGAGGGCGATCGGATACTATTTTAACACCCGATATGTAAAGATCTATTGAAAAAATTATTAGAAAACTTAATGCAACCAGTTGTAATATTTTCTCAGAATGGGAAAATTAATTCGCGGCTTACGCACTTGATTCTTTTAGTAGAAAATTAAAGGGCTATTATTTAAAAGTATAATTTTTGACACTATCAAGGAAATACGTGTTATTTTTGTTGAAGGAAGGGTTAAATTACCCCCGAATCACTCTGCAACAGAGTCCGTAACCATTCCTCGAAGTTATTATTATTATTTTTTTTTAAGTGAATTGGGGTCTAATTTCAAGCTGAATTGAAACGAAAAAGCGAAAAAAGAAGGCATGCTGGGGTGGTTGGACACGATTAAAGTTGAGATAGATTGAGATCGTGACTAAGATTAGCAGGAAGATTAAAAGCTTAAATAGACGGCAGCGTTCATCCGGATCAACTCGTTAATTCGTAATTATCTCGAGAATCAACTGCAGTTGATCCGGATTAAGTCCTAGAGTTAATTCCCAAACATAATTCGGATCAAGGGAATTTTAGATGACAACACTGACGAAAACTCAGAGAGCATAAAAGTACAGAGAAAGTACAAAACTAGCATGGAAATATACATACCTTTTCCATAGGAATCCAATTAAAATTTAATAAGAACTTATTTGAATTAATACGGTGACTGCATTACCGACGTCAAGGTGGATGTCCATGCTAGTTTTGAATTTTCTTTGTGTTCTACGCTCTCTGAGCAAACAACCCAGCCAGCCACTTCATCCGTGGTAGCCGAGTGGTGAAGGCTGCGTACTACAAGCCTGCTGGCTTTATTTTATTTCACAATTTTTTATTATTAGTTGAATTAAATTTTTAGAATCTCATTTTACTAAAAAGTCAAAAACAACTTAATAAAAAACAGAAGTTATGATTGAATGAAACAAAAAATAAATAAATACATATTCTACTGTCCGTAGGACTCGAACCTACGACTTCGCGGCTCATAAATCCGCATTACTGCCTTCTGTCAAGGCACAATTTTGCTCAGATCAATTGCGGCGTTAATCCGGATCAACGCTGCCGTCTGTCTATGCTTTAAGATTAAATTTGAGGTTTAAACTAAGATTGAGATTGAGATTAAGATTATAATTAAGATTAAAAGTAAGATTGAAATTAATATTCAGATTGAGGTTGACACTAAGATTAAGATTAAAATTAAGATTAAGATTCAAACTACAATTAAGATTCAAATTAAGATTATAGAGATGGTGACTTCAATTAAAATTAAGGTAATTGTTCATTATTAAGAAGAAGTTTCACGGCGTGGAATAAACACATAACTTTTTTTTGTATCACCGCTATATTGCTATTAACATTAGTTTCATCGTTTCCATTTTTAATTTTTCACTTGCAGTTTCACAGTGATGTCCTGCTGCTGGCTCGAGGATCCGAAACAACGACCATCTTTCCCCCAATTGCTGGCGTACTTACAGGATTTTCATGAGGATCTTGGCAAATATATATAGGCATGTTAAAATTTAGGAGCCAGCTAAGCAGAAGTGACAGCGGAAATGCGGCAATAAGGATATAGCGCTCGAAAAATACCAAAAATGTATGTACATAGACAGTTTATAAGAAAAAAAAAAATAGAAAAATCTATCAAATTAATTGAGCGTTTTAAACTCTAATTAGCTAGACTTAAAAAAAAAACGAAAGACATGAATGTGAATGTAAATGAGAGATGCGCACGCGCATGCAGTTGCAAGCGCTACTTGCAATTAGGCAAAGGTTTATCAAAACGAAAAAGCACATAAAAAAATATGTGTGCAAAAAAAAATGTGGAAACAAAAAATATTTAATGAAATTAATTAAATTGGACGGGGTAAATTTTACTCTTTTATTGATGAATGTAGTTGATAAATATGTGCAATGTGTGTGGTTGGGTTACATAAACGTGAACGAGTTAAAACGCGCACACAAAAAAAAAAAACAAAAACATATGCACACACACGCGCGCACATTTATTGTTATGATATTGATTGTACTTATTATTAAATTTAAATGCGGTGAGTGAATATATATTTTTTAAATTTAAGCGAATATATTGAACATATTTTTTACACATATGTATGTACATTTATGTAAGTATTAGAGCAAATGGTGAAAAATTTTAAGTAAAAAAGTGTTGAACATGAGCTCATTGAATAGATAAATGCAACACTGGTGGCAGCAAAAACAGCAGAAGGTAAAAAAAATCTAAAAAAAAAAACAATTACATTCGATAATTTTGCGCAAATGTTTCAATATTTACATGCGAACACAAATATATATTTGTATTATATGATACATATTTACAAAATAGGTATTTATGTAAATTTAGGAGTAAATATTAACTATGTACACAAATAAAAATCACACACACACACACACACAATTGATGCGATTGCCCGAAAATTGAGCTAAATTTAATAACTGTTACTGTCAATAATTACAAATATGTAGACAAAAAAGTGGTAAGCAAAAGCAGAAGCAAAAAGTGCGAACACTTCGTTGTTATGTCAAAATAATCCAAAATTAACTTAAAACAAAATCATAATTCACCACAAAACAATTTTTCAATATCAAAATAACCGTGCAATAAGCCGTGTGAGGACATAAAACCAAAGTAACTGTAAATTTTTATTGATTACAATTAAAATATGTTTTTGTTATATTTTGTTGTAAGTATTTTGCTCGTACTTTTGTACAAAAAGTTAATTGAAATATTTAATTTTTAATATGTTGTTACTTTTGCACATACATATGCCAATATGTAGTATATACTAGGTTGGTTCTTAAAAATATGAAGATTCAGTTTTTGTGTGGGACACTTCTTTTCTTTTGGTTTATATACAAATAAAGAATTTAAAGAAAATTTAAAAATTTTTAGAACAGTGTGTAAACGTCTTGTGATAAGCTAAGGGCACAACAGACCTACTGGTCGCAGTGCTTACCCAACTCATATCTATATTAGGGGTCGCTACCAAGGCTTGAAAAAATTTAAATCTGGTAAATTTTACATTTTGTTGAAAAATATTCTTAAAAATTCTTAGTCAATGCCAAATGCATGCATCATGCAAAACAAGCTCCTAATACGGTATTGTTCCAAATTGTCCAAATTGGTGGTCGAATTTTCAAAAAAATTATTGAATTTTTATTGGTATCAGAAAGTTGTTTGGGTCGCTGATTATGAATATGAGTTCGAAAACTTTAAAAAACAAAATTCATTCCTAGTTAGTACCTATATGTATAAGTTGCTGACTACGAATCTGAAACCGGATTTCCGAAACCGATATCCAACAATTATTTAAATTCGTTACAAAAATTAATGATTTTAGGTTCCTTTGGCATTCAATAACTTTTTTTAATGTTCGACCGTCGTATTCGATCCGCCATTTTAGATTTTAAAAATCACATTCGCAATTAGCGACCCTAAAAACTCGTCACTATCAAGATTAAAGTAAATCCGTCAATATTTATAACAACTATATAATCTCACATAGATTTCGTCACGTTTTTTAAGGGTAAAAAAAAAAACCTTTCGTGATGGAGCAAACGGACTTAAGATTCGATTTCAGAGACCCCAAGAACACTTGGTTTTGGCAAAAGAACGCTTCATCGATTTTTTTGTAGTTCTGTGTAATTTCCTTAAATAATATCTAGTAACTCATATATAGGGGAAAGTTAGTATGAACTTCCTGACCTCAAAGGGGATTTTTTAAATTTCTTCTATGAGCAGGTTTTTAAGATAACGGGGTATTTTTTTGTGTATTTTCGGAGTATGACTTATTTTTTTAACTAAACTAGCAATGCATTAAATACGTAGTTGAAAAGAAAATTCAAATACTCAAAGTCAAGACTTTTTTTGAATTTTTGTAATTTTGAAAAAAATTTCAAGCCTGGTATCGACACCTAAAAATTATTTTAAAATTTTGAAGTCATCGTGGATGTCTTTGTTTTGGTTTTAGAACCCATGCAAAATTTAGATGCTGATACTTTTAAGGACTACCCTAATGTATGCACAATAATACTTGTTCACACACACACACACACATACTTTTATATTATTGTTTTAATGCCCAGTGTTCACGTTCACTAAATTTTTTACAGTTCAGGCGCGCGGTAACCAACGCCCAGATTTTTAACCGTCCATATTGCTATTGGATTCTAAGCTTTTAGACGAGCAGACAAAAGCCACTCGCTAAAATGTACAGTCGCACTTTTACTTAATAGAACCCTGAAAATCGGATTAATTTTGTATGTAGTGACCGTTAATTTAACAGACCACCAAACTTTTAGCCCGCAATGTAGTGTCAAAGTGATATACAATAGCCCTTTTTGGTTGTAAAAGTTATGCAACCATCGTTAATTAAATTGGTTTAAAGGCATGGTTTATCGTGGATTTTCACTTGAAACTTTCTGCGTCAACAGTTCACGGAAAGCGCCGCCTTTATCTTCTGCCATACATATATGGGAGCCATAGTTACTTAACAGACGTTGGAAGGTAACATATTCTTACTTTTTCGCCGTCCATTTTATCCCCTTTATTTGCTCTTACAAGAATAACAGGGCCATTTTTCATTAAAAGGTCGGACATTTTAAATTCTGATTGAAGTATTTTCTTGAATCAAGTTATGAGTGGCATCATAAGAAAATACTATGGACTTATGTAGTATCGGAATCAGTTCCCAGAAGCTATTTTCTCTTCAGATTGTTATGTATTCATAAAAAACATTCTACAGTTCTACTATTCTAATCATTCAAAAACTTAAGCCAATTGAGAATTTCTAAAGTGAAATTCTAGATTTGTCAGATAAAGAATCTATTAAATGAGCTTTGTAGTCCGGTACCCAAAGGGCAGCATGACATACATTTTTTTTTATTTACACGTAAAAGCGATATTCGATTGAGCAGTGCGAGCGAGAGAGATTGTGAAATTAGAACAGCAAAATGTGTGTATAGTAGTTGTTGTTGGGAAGAGCCTTTACTCTATGCACAGTAGAAAATTTTCTACTGATTTGGTTCAAAAATGGCTGGAAGTGTAACTTTTTTACCGAATTAAATTTTTTTTTTTTTCAAAAACGGATTTTCGAAAAATTTATCTGTGCCCGAATTAAAAAAAAAAAAACATAAAAAATATTTTCGAAAAAAGTTTGTTCGGTCTAACTTTTTCTTTGTGGATAGCGGCCGCCATATTGGATCGTTCATATTGGATTGGCCATTTTTAATTTCGCGATTCTTTTATCAGAGTAGTGTTCAGTGATCCTAAGAGACGAGTCTTGCTTAGCAGACGCCATATTGGGCCGGCCGATTTGAATTTTCACTATTCTATCAGAATCGAATTCAGAAACCTCAAAAACTTTTTTACTGCGTTTAAATTCTGAAATTTGTCAATGAAATGGTATATGTATCTCTTATATGTAATTTGATTTTTTTATACCCGAGCGCACTTGTGCACAAGGGTATATTAATTTTGTTCACATAACGNTTCAAAATTGATGCTTGCAACAATTCTTTACCAAGAAATACGTTTGTGATAAATTTTTGGAAAATGGGCGTGGCACCGCCCACTTATGATCACATATATGTATCTCAGTAACCGTTCTACCAATTTGTACCAAACTCGGTGTGGTTATTGTGCTTGCCACATATAAGCAAACCGTTGAAAATTATTGAAATCGGACTAAAATAACGGCCGCTTCTCATATAACGGTAAATTTCAGAACTGCTTGAAACTTCAAAATCGAAATTTAAGGACTCTAATTTACTCAAAATTGATACGCCCCGGCTTACCATGTAGCCGTAGCTTTCGGTAAGGTGAAAAACATATATTTAATACGTGCGCCGGGTATTTAATGTTCGGCTCTGCCCGAACTTAGACTTTCTTACTTGTTTTTTTTTTAATTTTAACTTTCAATATATAGCGATAAAAATACACGTTTTATTAATTCGGGCCTTGACAATCTTTTCTAAAATCCGTTCCAAATATTTAAAGTGAAAACAAAAAAAATAAAATTTTTGAACAAAATCAGTTGCAAATTTCCCACTTTGTATGGGTAACATAAAGCCCAATCAAGTATTGCGTCAGTTTTGAATACGTTTTGTTGTTTTGGGAAAATGTAATTATTTTTACATTTGTAAATTGCATTTTAAACAGCTTTTCTAAAAACGATACTTTTGGAACCTAAAAATTATGTATATAAGTAAGTATTTATTTCGGTTGAAAAGAGACTGATTTTTTTTTATCTTTCCGTAAAACGTTAGAGGTTTTTTTACGATTTCAATGAACCAATGACAACCGCTAACATTATTATATGTACATACCAACACACTCACGCCTCTATCGCAATAAAATGCGATCGAACGATAATCTTCAGCCAACCGCATTTCAATAAATTTTATTTCACAGCGCTGGGCACACATAAACACTTATCAAAAACATATGAATTCAATACCCACGCAATAAAAGTAATAGGTTAGCATACATACATATTTACTCATATACAAAGTTGAGTGCAATAGCCAGGAAAGGAATACAATAGAGAAAATCAAGCCCTTTAGAAAACCTCAACAAAAAGGCCACCAATTAAAATAAAAGAAAGTTTGATTGAAAAATGCATAACAAATAAAAGAAGAAAAAAAACAGAAAAGTTTAATTAACTTTCGCGCGAAAATTAAAAAGAAAACGATTTGTGATTGTGTCATTGTTAAACCTAATTGTATTTTAATTAATTTGATATACATAACTAAAATTAGATATTCATAGGAAAATACTAATGCAATAAAAATAATGTAAATGTAAAAAGTAAAAACCAAAGCCAGGAGAACAAGAAAAATAAGAGACAATGAGAACAAGGCAAAAGTTTATACCTAAATACTACTCGTACTATTTATATTTGTATATTTGTATATGTACTATATGTCTTCATTTCGCTCTAAGTGTTCTTTGTCCACTTTTGTACACAAAACACGCACACACTTACACATACTAATACATAATTGTACACGTATACGTAACTCTGTATTTGTATGTGACTGTATACGTAACTGTAACTAACACTTTAACTGTAACTTCAAACTGTACTTGTATTTATAACTGTAAATCTCAATAGTTCGACAGATCATCTCACTCACTAACTCACTCATTCACTCAAGCACTCACTCACTAAATAAAAGAGCTCACTTGAATCATTTAAATCCTACGAAACAAAAACCACAAAATCTAAAATCGAACTCAAAAAACATAAAATATAAAACAAAAAAAAAAGCAAGTATTTACAAAAAAAAAAACAACTAAAAACCAAACTAAACCCAAAACAAAAATCAACTCTAAATGTAGTTTCAACTTAAAAAACCATGGTCGTCCTAAAAAAAAAAAGCATAAATAAACTGAATCATGTGAAAACATTCTGATATAACTACATAAGTAAACAAAAACTGAATCGACCCGAACTAAAAGTTCTCGTAACGTGTACTTAAACACAACCAGATGTTAAACAAGAAAACCATGCCCTACTATTAAGCTATAAAAGAAAAACTTTTCACATGTTTCACTCAAACCAAATTTAAGATAATCATTTGATTTGACTTTTTTGTGTGCACACTTGCGATGTGAAATATACAGTTAAATACTAACTTATACTTACAAAAAATACACCAGTAGAGACTTTTGGCGGTCCAAGTATTTTTCTATAAAACAAATTTGTTTCTGCTCTCTCACATTTGTTGTACACCCAGAAAACAGTCAGCAAAAAATAATTCTTTCAACGCATGATTTGGTAACTTTACCAAATAATGTAACTATAACCAAATCATGTGTTGAGAGAAATATTTTTAGCTGACTTTTTTCTGGTTGTATACTGCCAGCTTTACTCTCCAGTAAATCAATAGAGTGATTTTACCGCTCACTTAACGTATAATTTTTACGAGTTCTTTCAAAACTAAAAATAACAAGTAAGAAAGTCTAAGTTCGGGCGGAGCCGAACATTAAATACCCGGCGCAAGTATTAAATATATGTTTTCCACCTTCCGTAACCTACCGCACCATGATAAGCCGGGGTGTATAAATTTTAAGTAAATCAGCGTCCTTAAATTTCGAAATATTGAAATTTCAAGCTTTTCTGAAATTTACCGTTATATGAAAAGCGGCCGTAATTTTAGTCCGTTTCAACGTTTTTCTTTTATGTGGCAAGCACAATAGCCATATCGAATTTGGTACAAATTGGTAGAACGGTTACCGAGATACAAATATGTGATCATAAGTGGGCGGTGCCACGCCCATTTTCTAAAATTTTA
>NW_016157123.1:545988-546197 GCF_001687245.7 Rhagoletis zephyria | reverse complement strand
GAGATACATATATGTGATCATAAGTGGGCGGTGCCACGCCCATTTTCTAAAATTTTATCAAAACANTGATTTATCGAGGATTTCGTATTTTTCTAAATTACCGTTATATAGGATGTTGGCGTGGTTATTGTCCGATTTTGAAAATTTTTCGCCATTTTGGTATGCTGTACCAGGGCCAACAACTGTGCCAAGTTTGGAAGAAATTGGTG